>NW_011934241.1:280378-372858 GCF_000733215.1 Auxenochlorella protothecoides
GGGGTTGCTTGTTTTTTTTTTTTTTTTTTTTGGGGGGGGGGGGGGGGGGGGGCGGCGGTGGGGAATGGTATAGAAGGATGGTCCGATGTTGCGTGGCAAGATGGGGTGGCGTGCACCGACTTGGCCCACGGCGAGACCACCGACATTCAGTACTCCCCACACACCGCGATCCCCCGCAACACCATGCCATCCACGGCTCACCTGCTTCCACAGCGCACCCCGCGGTGGCCCCTGCGGCCAGCAGGCCCAGGGAGACCCGCCACTGGGGCACCCCTGGGGGCAGGGACGGCGCGGGAGACTCCAGGCTGCTGGCAATGGTGAACACTGGGGGTGGCAGGGGGTGCCTCCGCCGGCCGGCACCCTCGCCCGCGCCGGAGGCCATGGACGCGCTGGCGAAGGGCTGTACGCGCCCTGCCTTCCCCCGTGAGCGAGGCGCGACCCTGCGGAGGAGGGGTCGGCTCACATCCACCAGCTCGAAGGCATGCGGCTCGAGGCTGACCCTCCCCGCTCTCCTCCGATCACTGGGGATGAGCATGGACATGGCGCGTCCTGGAAACTCTGCACAAGGTCAATGGGCGTGGCGCGGGCCTGAAGCGCGGTGTGGCGCCCAGAGCATTGCACTGCCCGATCGCGTCGACCAGGGGATCGCAGCACGCGCAGCTGCGCAGCACACGGGAGCGCTTGCATGCCGGAGATCTTTTTGTGACGAACCGAAACCAGTGTAGGAATATTCGGAACCCTTCAGAAGCTCAACCTTGTTTCTTTTCGGTTCAAGTGAATTGCTGGGTGCATCCACTGCCACCAGAACGTGTGAGAGGCGCCGACACGGCAGGAACCTGGAGCTTCGTGCTTGCTCGACAGGGGCGATGTGATTGAAGCCCTTGGATTTTCGATCCCCCCCAAAGTCCTGTCGGGGCGCTTAACTCGCCCGTCCCATCCTCCAGCAAGCTGCTGGGGCTCACGGGCTGCCTGCAGGCTGCCGGTGCGAGGCGTTGAGCCGGGCCGAAAGGGCGCGGGGCCTGCACCATGGTCCTCATAGGCACCGCCACCCTCACCGGGTCTCGGTACGGCAACCTGAACCAGGACTTTGTGGTGAGTGCCTGGGAGCGGCGGGTCGGGGGCACGGGCCGCGGCCGGAATATACCCGCAATGGGAGTTGGCGCGTGGGAGGCGAACAGCATGAGCATGAACTGTTTTTTACTGGGCAGGTGCAGATCCGGGCTGCCTGAGATGTCGCCCGCCCCCATTACTTCTCATGGATTGGTGCATGTTAGGGTGCACTCGGGCATTCGAGCATCCTGGAGCACATGTGCTCCACACCCCGGCTTAGATTCCATCCCACCCCGCCCCGATCCCGCCAGTCACCCCCTTCCGTTCTCCCCCCTCTCCAACCCTCCTCCTTCCCCTTCGCAGGTGGTGGAGCAGCTGCTGACCGCGCGGCAGATGAAGGCCCTGAAGCTGCCGCAGTGCTACGTGGCGGCCGTGCTGGACGGGCACGGGATGCTGGGCGAGGACGCCTCGCGCGAGGCGGGGCGCGCCATCGCCGCCTCGCTCCGCACCGCGCCCGCGCTGCACACGCGCGGCCTGGCGGCGCTGTCCGACGCGGAGGTGGAGGCGCTGCTGGGCGCGGCCTTCCAGGCGGGGCACAAGGCCGCGCTGGGCGTGGCCGCGCACGCGCCGGGGGTGTACACCTACCCGCGCGGCGCGCGCGGCGCGCAGACCTACGTGCTCAAGTCCCTGGACGGCGGGGACAAGGCGTACATCGACCCCCACCTCGGCGCGCGCATCCTGGAGTACGGCACCACCGCCACGGTGGCGCTGGTGCAGGGCCGCGCGCTGGCGCTGGCCAACGTGGGCGACAGCCTGGCGGTTGTGGGGCGCGAGGAGGGCGGCGCCTACCACGTGGACCTGGTGTCCACGCGCCACTACGGCGCCGACTCGGGGGAGCGCGCGCGGCTGGCGGCCGAGGTGGGCGACGCCGTGGCGGTGGAGAGCGAGGACGGGTACATCAGCGTGCGGGAGGGGCGCATGCGCGGCTACCAGCTGGCCATGACGCGCGCGCTGGGGCACCGGCTGCTCAGCAAGCTCGGCGTGTCACAGGCCCCCTCCGTGGTGCGGCGCACGCTGGGGCCGGACGACCTCTGCCTCATCCTGGCCTCCGACGGCGTGTGGGAGGTGTTCTCCCCCTCCGAGGCCGTTCTCACGCTGTGCGACCACCTGGCCGCGGGGCACTCCGCGCCGGAGGCCGCACTGGACCTCGTGCGCACCGCGGTGGAGGTCAGCGACGGCACCAACGTGGACATCGGGGCGGACAACACCACCGCCGCCGTGTTTGTCTTTGACGACCTCCTGGACTGAGGAGACTGTGTGTGTCGCGCGCCGGCGCACCGCCCCGCAAGGGGCGCAGGGCGGGACCCGGCGCGCTCCTCAGCCACCACGACGATGTCGGTCCCGCCGCCGGCGTGCGCGGGAGCCGTTGCACGGGAGCGCCAGGCCCCGGGCCGCTGATTTTTAATAGAAGGAGACGTTGCGGCGGGTCCCGAGCGCCTGGGCGCCGGGACGCGCGATCCCCTGGGTTCCCACCACCCCCACCCGTGGGCGAGAGGGCGCAGAGAGAGAGAGAGACGCATGCCCGGCATGCACCCATTGGACCTTCGTTGGTACGTACCAGACATTCCTGCATGCTGCCCCACTTCTTCGCCTGGAATCCTCGCATCAAACCACAACCCCAGCTGGCGCGAAATAAATTCACAGGCATGGTGAACCTTCTCACCACGTCCCCAGTCAGACCTTGTACAAGTATTCTTCATGCACTGGTCGATATGAGCGAGAGAAACTCAGCTGGGAAAAGAGGGTCGGTAAACCCAGCCAGCCTGCTGTAGCGTGTAGGGGCTCAGTGCCCTGCCCCGCAGCAACTCCCGCCGTTTCCTCCTGGAGGGCGACGTTCCCACGCACGATCGAGGTCCCGATGCACCCACACCATGAACACGCTGAGCGGAATTGCACGCCGTACTTATACTGCATACCGCTCCAAAGACCAGATCCATACAAGAGCAGCGATGCAGGGCTCCGTCCGTCCGACCCAGATTGCCGCTCCGACACCGGCGTGTCGGAGCCGGCGGGTGGGGTGTATCGGGCCCATGCACCCGGCCTTCAGCAGCGCAGCTGGTACTGTGCATGCGCAGCGACGTCCTAATGGGCTTCACATGCGAGTGCACAGCAGCAAGCATGCCTCGAAATCTACAGCGGTGGAGAAGGTAAGCGTGGTCGCCGGGCGCTGCTCACTGCCAGCTCCCAACTCGCGATCTCAGCCCACCCCGTCCCCCAAACCCAATGTGAAGATGGAGGCCATGGTTCATGAGTACTTCCAAAGAGTGCTCACGCGAGCCGATGGGGACACCGCCAGCCGGATCCTGCATCCCAGCGTGGAGCATCGAGACATGGTCCGAGACATCGGCTACCAGGGGTGAGCAGGGAAGGTTGCGCCCCGAGGGACACTGATCGCATGCATGCGGCCTTCGGTGGAGCCATTGCAGTTATTAACAACAAAATGGTTGTTTGTGATGGTTCACATCATGTCTGCCAGGAACCACTCTTGAGTACACAGTCCCATCCGGCGGTGCAGCTGCCAACGACTCGCCATCCGCCAGCTCGTATTTCAATCATGAGTGCACCAGCCCATCATTCTGATCGGCAACATCACCCTTAACAACTCATACTTGCAGGGTGAGGGAAGTCTTGGAGTACGTTCACCAAGTGAAGAAGTCCTACCCCGACCTTTGGGTGGAAGCCACGGAATTTGGGCCTGCCGAAGGCGGCCAGGCAATCTTTGCAGCTTTTGAGGGACTGGCCACCGAGAAGACGCCCCTTTTCAAAGGGATCGATCTCTTCCGATTCAATGATGACATCACCCGCATCACAGAAGTGGAAGGTGAGAGCACGCCCCTTGCATTGCTGTTTGTTACAAAACCCTAACTGTTTGGGATCACGAGCAACTGGGTAGCTCCTGCTACTCCTTGAGATGGCGCCAAGTAGCAGTCCATGGTCCTGTCTGGGATCCCTGTCTTTATGCATCCTTCCAATGTCTGCACCTCAAGCACCTTGCGCACGCCTCCCCTTCACACAGTGTACCGGAGCAACTGGCAGGGAGCCAAGGGTCACCAAGAAAGGAAGAAAGCTGTTGCCAACGGGTCCAACGGCAACCCCGCTCCCAACTGAATGCACATCCTGGGGAGGTTTCAGAGACCACCTGGAATACTTGAATGATCTGTGCGCTGCTGATATGACAGCTGCACCACTAGCGCTCACTAGGTCTGACCAGTGCATATGAATGGCTTGTTTGACATGTGCGGTTTTCAAGGGCCGTGGGAGATGTAAGATGGAATACGCTTGCTGGCCAGCTGTGGGGTGATGTAGCAGCAATCGGAGCAGGTCAGGTGTCGCATCTTGGCGACATCGCATTCGACACCGACACCAATGGTCATGCAAAGGCACGCCTGTCGGAGCTCCAGTCACAATTCTCACACCCATGGCGACATTCAAGCGCATCGTACCTCCTTCCACGTTGTACTCTGGTCTCTCGGCATGGGGAGCACTGTCCGCTCCCAGAGCGTGCAGCGTCAGGAGCGTGCACTGGAACGGGGGCGTGCCCCTTCGGAGGTCCAGAGGGTGCGATAAACCCAAACCATATAAACAGGGTGTTTCAATTAGGGCCTACAAGCCAACTGAGAAGCTGCAGGACTGGCGAGTGCAGCAGGTACGGTCGGGGTGGGACAACTCGGGGCTCCTCCTGGAGAAGTTGGGGCTTCACCTCCCCTTTCGCCTGTGCGAGTGGTTGACAGATGAAGTTTTAAGGCCACATCAACCCCGTTTACCCCTCCACCGATGCCGCATTGCAGATGGTGGACCACGTGAAGAAGTATTACAATGATTTCCTCACGCGGGGGAAGGAGGCACTGGCATCCCAGCTCTTTGATGACGACGTCGTGCATAAGGACCTCGTCTGGGTGCGCAGGGATGGCAAGGGCTCAGCCTGGGTGGGATGGCGATCGGCCGCAGCGCTGCCCCCATTCCCCCATCGCACCCCCCACAAATCCCCCGGAATTGCTTGGCAGGATCCAGCACACCCTACTGTGGGAGTGCATGGGATGCAGCACTACCTTCACGACCTCAGGACAGCCTTCCCTGACTTCACCATAGAGGTGCCGACTGAAAATTCTAGATGGGGAGCAGGAGGGGCTTCACTGGCAGTACACCCTGGCAGGAGGCCCCTGTGCGCTGTCACCCGCTCATCTTTGCACGTGGGCCTCTAGTATGGCAACATACCCTGCTCACCAATCTCGTCTCCCTCGTGCACACAGATTGACCAGATTGCCACCTGCGACATGAACTCCCTGATGGTGCAGTACAGCGGGACTGCGACGGGGCTGGGCGAATACCATTCGCACAAGCCCTCCCACCATGTCTCGGCCTTCTCCGGGATCAATTTGGTTCGCTTCAATCACGACCGATCCAAGATCGTGGAGATCCAGGGTAAGAGCGTCTGTCGATGCGCGAACGGGGCACATCGGGAATGTCGATGCCTGCTCATGTGGTACGCAGGCAGGTGTTGCCATTGCATTGTGAACAGTTCCCCGGCCTCTCTGGGCACCTTCTGCTCCTCCGCTCACGAGTCCAAACCCCACCCACGGCTGAGACAGTGTATCGGAGTGCCTTTGCTGAGGACCGACTGGAGCTGGGGGAGAGGGAGCTGCATGGGGAGGGAGGCTTCCGGGAGCTCCGCCTCAGGCGCCTCGTCTGACACTGTTTCTAGCATGGTTGAGTGCAGAAGATAGTCTGTTTGGCCATTCCCAGGGCACCTCCCCCTGTGCCGCCCTGGGCAGCAGTGTTGAACCTTGGCCAAGGTCCCAAAACAAGCGTCCGGCGGGGCAGGCCAACAGGATACTCACAGCCAAGAGCACGGGACAGGTGCCTGTGGGTGCAGCCCATCTTGTGGTTCCTCAACGTCACCTAAGGTCCGGCCCCGGTCTGCCGCCCCGGGGCCTGGCCACGCCCCCGCCCCCGCCCCAGGCTGTGCATGGACTGCTGGGGCTGCTGCTGGCGAGGCACATGCGGCCCGCGCTGACCAGGCGACCCGCCGTGCTCGTGGCCGGGGCCTCGCTTGACTCCTTGAGGGGGTCCGCCCCTCCCGCCACCATAGTTCCGGGGCGGCGTGGGGGCATACGGCGCGGTCGGTCCCTGCGGCCGACCGGCGCCGCCGCCGCAATGACCGGCGTGTGCCGACCGTGCGCCGGCCAGCATGCCCGCCACCGTCCTCACCGCATCTGTGGAGAGGAGAGGGGGAGGGAGGGAAGGTGAGATGCGGCGATCGTTCCACCCCCTCTGACTCACGACCAGCGCCGGCCCCCCCTCAGCCACCCGCTCCCAGACGCCTCTCCCTCCGGACCGCCCAGCCCTCTCACACCCCTAAACCCCTGTGCTCGCACCCGTGTGCTCGGGGCTCAGGCTGCCCCTCGCATCCTGCACCGTGCACTGAAAAGCGCCGGCCAGTCGCGCGCGGAGCCTGGCCAGCGGCGCCACCAGGCCGGGGTCGACGCGGAATCTGAGCCACTCGTCCATCACCAGGCAGGCCGCCGCGGGGCGCGTGGCCCGGCGACCAACCCCGTCGTCAGGCTCGCCCTCGCTGTCCTCGTCCTCGCTTTCCTCCTGCTTCGTCAGCTGCACCGAGGCGGCCACCAGCAGCAGGGCCAGGGCCGGCACCTCGGAGCACGCCTTGACGTCTGCAAGGGAGCAAGGATGGGAGGTGTGGCGAGGGCAGGCAGGGGCCGGGCTGGGACCCAAGCGCTGCGCTGCAGCATGAGGGCACTGCAGGCGAGGGGGAGTCCCGCCTTTGCCGCTGCCTTGGGCATATGACAGAGACCGATTGAATTACCATCGAGAGGTCATGCACATCGACCTTCGACATGCAATGAATGGTGGCCGAGGGTGGCCTAACAACAAGGTCACCTGCACCCTCCCTCGCAATCATCACTCACAGAGGGAGGCATCGCCCCGGGTCAAGTCGTCGATGACCAGCAGTCTGTTCTCCTGGACATCGGTGCCTCGGCTGTCTGCTTCGCGATCCTTCAACCCCATCCTGGATGGGGGTTGGGTGACAGCAATGAATGAGGGAGTTTGACGAGGGCATCCCGAGAGTCTCCTTTGATTGATCCTCGACGCAAGCGTATCTGTATCCCGATCTTGTAGGACACCTCCGGACCCCCCAACCTCACTTGGCATTGACGGAGCTAGGGTGGATGCGGACCTTTTCGCCTCGTCTCGTCATCACCATGGCACGGCCGGAGGTGGGCGGCAGGAGCCGCCCCACCATGGGGTACAGGCCCGCTGCCTGCGGAACAGGGAGGAATGAAGGAACCAAGTCATACAGGTAGCCGTATGCTGGTCAGCATGTGCTGAGCTGGGAGAAGACGTGCTGTTTCAAGACAGAAGATGCCCTGAGGTCCTCCTTCCCCTTATTAATACCAGAGCGACCGGCATCCCATGCCAACAAGGGCACCTACAGCCGGCCCTCAGTTCCATGCCAGGTCTCATCATTTGGCCCTGGACACTCACCAGGACGGCACGGACCAGCCCGAGATCGGCGGCGGAGCTGGACGCCTCCCCCACGTCCCTGATGAATCCGAGGCGCTGGAGCTCCGAGGCCAGCTGGCCCCTCATCCCATCCACCATGGCCATGGTGGAGGGCGAGATGAAGTTCTGGGCGCAGAACCCGCGCTCCCTTCCGTTCTGGAGAGGAATGGGTGGGAGAGTTGGCCAGTGACGTGTGGTGCACAGGGGATCGGCAGGCTGGCGGATCGCAACCTCATCTTGCCAGCGAAAGACGCTCAACCAGAAGCTTTGCGTCCTCGAACACCTCGGTCCCGGGCACCCCACCCACCCTCTGCCCCCTACCCTTCTGGCATCCTTGTAGCACTGGAAGGCATGGAGGCAGGCCATGTGGTCCGACGCACCCCCGATGGCCTCTGCCATCTGGCAGCGCAGGTTCCAGGCAGCCGCCCTGGCGTCAAACGCGGTGGGCAGCACCCAAGGCTCCCTGCATGGAGCGGGGTTGAAGGGTTGCGAGTGAAGGGTTGCGAGTGAGGAGTCTACGAGGGCTCCAAGCTTTTAGACCATGGCAGCATAGGTAGCTCGATACGGACCAGCAAGCGTGGCAGGGACAGATACAAAGGGTGTCACTCCCTGTACACCGCGGGGGGCCATGCAGGAACGGGTCACCTGTAGGCCTTGAAGCAGGCCAGGGTCAGGATGGGGTCCAGGCACTTGAACATCGCGCCATACAGCAGCAGCTTGCCCAGGGCCGGGGGCAGCGGGATGTTGGCCAGGTGGCGCCCCAGCGGCGTGAGGTGCTCGGCCTCGTCCAGCGCGCCTGCGTGGTCGGCATGAATGAGAAGGTGGCACTTGGTGGAGGACAGAGGAGAAGCTCATGGACTGCTCAGTTCCCACGGAGCTAGAAATGGCGAGAACAGGCGGCACCTCCAAGCCGCTCTCAACGGCACCGCCAGCCGACCATCGCCATTCACTCGCGCGATAGCACCCACGATGCCCCACAGCGATCAGCCCCACCACCCACCAATGTCTTCAAGGAGCTGGCGGGCAGCCTTGATGGCCTGGGGCACAGGAGGGTCGATGGCCTTGGCCAGGAACTCGGCAATGGGCAGGCTCTGCCCCTCGACCTCCAGCAGCTTGATCTGTAGAGGTGATGAGGGAGGGGGGTGTTCTCTCTCAGGGCACTGATGCGCGGCGGTGGGCCCAAGAATGGAGTGATGCCTTGAGGCAAATACATCGCACCAAGCGGGTGTGTCGCGGGTCCTTCCATACAGTGGCCTGTCACAGATTACCACGCCCCCACATCATCTTCCCGCTTTCCAGATCGCCCTCCTGCACTTTCCACCTGCAGCGCCAGCTCCTCCAAGGGGCTCCGTCGCAGCTCGGGCACCTGGAACTCCGCCAGCGCCTCCGACCGTGTGCGGGTGTAAAGGTGGAAAGCGGTGCCGGGCTGGCACCGCCCCGCCCGACCGCGCCGTTGCCGCTCCGAGGCGCGGCTGATCCACGCCGACTGCGGTGTGGAAAGGGGGCATAGTGGCTGTGCCTGTCGTCTGAGACACGTGCAGCCGCCTCGTCCTCCAGTGCACCAAGGATGGAGCCTTTGCCCTGGTGCCCCTTGCCGCCACGGAACAGCACCCCGAAAATGCTCCTCTCGACACAGCCGCTCGCCTGCAGGGTTGAGACTCCGGTGAAGGGGTCATACCCCTTCTCACGAAGCCGGCCAGCGTTGATAACCACCACCACATCGTCGATGGTGATGGCGGTTTCTGTGACAGTTGGGCGGGGTGAGGAGGGGGAGGGGGTTGGTGGGGAGGAGCGTGGATCAGTGAAGCATGGACAGTGCGTCAGCCTGCAATGTCCACGGAGCACAGTCCATGCCCATGTGGGCCTGCACCGTGAAGATACTGGGCCACTCACAGCACCATCCCACCTGCGATATTGGTGGCCAGGACGAGCTTGCGGACGCCGCGGGGGGGCCGCTGAAACACGCGACGCTGCTCCGCCGGCGCCACCATGGAGTGCAGTGGCAGGATGAGGTAGCTGTGGGGTGCAGGGCATGGTGGAGACCTGTTGAGACCTCTACGATGGCACTCAGCTGTCGCCTTTGAAGGATGGGACTGGACAGCACTCTGAATCCACCCCACCTGCGCCCGCCAGCTAGGTCAACATTTGCATGCAGCCACACCCCCAAACCCTCAAGTCACCCGCTGTGGGTCCGGCGGAAGGCCTGATCGCGCTCCAGGAGTTCCTTGAGCCGTGAGATCTCGTCCCAGCCGGGAAGAAAGATGAGCACGGCCCCGGGCTGGGCGTCCTTCTGGGCTTGTGGGTTGCTGAATGGCC
The DNA here is from genome assembly GCF_000733215.1 of Auxenochlorella protothecoides. Classification (NCBI taxonomy): domain Eukaryota; kingdom Viridiplantae; phylum Chlorophyta; class Trebouxiophyceae; order Chlorellales; family Chlorellaceae; genus Auxenochlorella; species Auxenochlorella protothecoides. Next base: position 290,324 of record NW_011934241.1, read on the forward strand.
CTTCCCCACAGATGTACTGGAGCAGCCGCAGGATGAGGTCGAGGTCCACCTGCACGAGGAGTGTATTGTGAGTTGGGATGGTTGAGAGTTGGGGGGTTGATGTCAGACCGGCAAAATACATGCACCACGATCCAGATGGAATTATGACCTGGCTTTCACACGGCTGCCAACACCCAATACGCCCACCAGCAAGCCTTCACGCAAGAGTATGTTGCAGCCACCCAATCCCTACCCCCCTTACCTCATCGATGTCGGTCTCGGACTGGTACTGGGCGACGGCGAGCGCCGTCTGACTGATGGCTGCCGCGGCGGCTGCCTGGCAGCGTGAAGTGAGACGAGACGCGGGGTGATTACCTGTGTCTAGCGGGAATCGCGCCGCCAGAGGACTGCCTTCCCCCATGCACCAGCTTCACACCCCAACAGGGCTAGGTGCTGGGATTGCTGCAGTCCCGCATTGGTTCAGATGTGATCTCCCTCGTTCACCTGCTGCTCGTGCTGCTCCAGCTCGGCCGCCACGTCGGCGTGGCCAAACATCCTGGCCCAGCCCGCCGCCGAGGAGCCGTCCTGGGAGCGCGCAGTCACGTCGGCGCCATGCGCCAGCAGCAGGCGCAGGGTCTCCAGGCGCCCCCTCCCCGCCGCCGCCATCAGCGCCGTGGCACCTGCGAACATATGTTGGAGCGGGTGGCGCGGAGAGTTTGGTTTCCGATGCGTACGTTGAGGGCGCTGAGCCCTTGGAGTGCCGTTGCATGAGCCCTCATTGCCCCTCGGCCGCGAAACTGTGCCTCTGTTCACCCTGCCCTCCCACCTGTGGCCTCGTGCTGGACGTCCAGAACATGAGCGGACACGGCGCCGTCCCCGTCCATGCCCAGGCCCAGCGTGCTCAGCAGGTGCTCGAAGGCGGCGTCGCTGTCGTCCTTGAACGCAGCCTCCACCGCCGCCTGCACAGCAGCGCGCTGCGCCCTGGGGACCTGCTGAGGTGGGACGAAGAGTGGATGATTGATTCGATGCGAGGATGAACATCCCTGCGGATGGGGTGTGCCCTCGTGACAGACACTGACGACGCACAGGAGGCAGAGGCCCTGGACAAAACACTGCACAGGGAGCAGATCCATCCTCTTGCCGCCACGAGCCGTCCAGGGATCCTGCGTGTGCACGGTGCCCAGCCCCAGACCCCTGCCGGGCCTCGCCTTGTGCCAGGTGTGCTGCTGGCCCCCGCGCTGGCCCTGTGCCTCGCGGGGGACCTGGTACTGCACCAGGCGCAGTACCTCCTCCAGGTAAAAGTCCTCCACCGGATGTGTGAAGCCTGGCACGCGCACCATGGGGCAGCCCCCAAAGTAGTCTGTGGAAGTGGATTAATGGCAAGGCGAGGTGGCTGATGTCCGGGACGCGCAGGCCCGAAAGGTCCCCCCCTCACAAGCCCACCCGACACAGGCAGGCCTGGCCCTGGGTGGGGGACAGGGACCTCTCGCACAAACATTCCTGAAACCGGGACCAAACCCAGAACCCTCCCAGCATCACGACACACGCCTGAGAAGAGGTCGGCGTGCAGGGTGGCGGACATGAGGACGACGCGGAGGTTGGGATTGGCGGGCAGCACGTCGCGGACGAGGATGAGCGCAAAGTCTGCGAAGCGGTCGCGCTCGTGGATCTCGTCCATGACCAGGTGCGTGACGTGGGCCAGGGCGTCGGCGCCGGAGGACAGCATGCGCAGCAGGACGCCGTTGGTGGCGAAGAGGAGCGAGGCGTCGCGCCCGCCGCAGCTCTCCAGCCGGATGTTGTACCCGACGTTGACCCCGGGGGCCTCGCCGCGCTCCGCGGCGATGCGCTCCGCGCAGGACACGGCGGAGATGCGGCGGGGCTGGGTGCAGAGCACGTGGCAGCCGCGCCCCGCCGCCCACGCGTCCTCCAGCAGGTACTGCGGCACCTGCGTGGTCTTGCCACACCCCGTCTCGCCGCTGACCAGGACCACGCGGTGTGCGGCCACCGCCGCCAGCAGCTCCGCGCGATGTGCGGCCATGGGCAGCGCTGCGCGCGCCGACTGCAGCGCGGCGGCCTCGGGGCGGGCGACCGCGGCGCGCCACGCCGCCAGGCGCGCCGCCACCTCCTCGCCGGTCATGGACGCGGAGGTGTGCGCCGCGCCGCGCGGCCGCGAGGAGCCGGGCCGCCGGCGGCCGGCGGGCGCGACCCCGCCCGAGCCGGACGCGTCGGAGGACGGGAAGTCTCGCATGTGCTGCGCCAGCGCCTGCCGCGCCGGCTGCGCCAGGTGCAGAGGGATGGCGCCCAGTCCGGGGGAGCGCTGCCGCGTCTTACGCACCGTCACCGCACGGTTGTCCCCCTTCCTGTCGGGGAGAGGGGGGAGAAGAGAGCAGGGGGCCATTGATACAGCAGGCTAGCACAGCACGACGCCACACATGGTGAAACAGATTGTCGAGATGGAGCGAGTCAGCGGCAGGGAGACGCCCCGCCTGTGCTGGCCTTGCTGCCGAAATTCCAGTCGATGGAGGCCTGGATCTATGCATGCCTGTTTCAATCAGGCCGCTGCCAGGCCCTCCGACCCTGCCCCTCCGCACCCGTAGGACTTGCTGGTGAAGCCATACTTCTTGCACTCTGCATGCACCACCGCCCGGTCGTGGTTGGACAGGCCCGGCGGGAACTTGTACTCTGCCGTGGGTGAGGTGGCGTGGGGGAACGACCTGTTGGCTTTGGGAAGAATCCCAACATCCGCATCAAAGCAGACAAACAGACGATCCCTGATCAGTGGTTTGCCTCAGCCACGGCCAGGATCCAAATATTCATGCACCCTTTCACCTGTCTCCTCGCTGTGCTGGAACTCTTTCAGCTGCTCGGCAATGCTGATGCGATCCCCTTCCGTCACTGGGCGGCTCCCAGGCGGGAGTCGACCACCACGCCCACCGCCTCTGCGACCGCCTCCACCACGCCCACCTCGGCCAGGGTGTCCGCCATCCCTCCCTCCACCACGACTGTACATGCTCCAGAAGCTAGAAGAAGTATTGAGGTAGCTCAAGGGTGAATTGTGCTCTGCGCATGGGGAGGGTTCGAACCCTAAGATGGCCGACGGTGCGTACTCGCGAGCAGGCTTAAGCCAGCTCGATCTAAAAAAGAGACTCTGCAAGTGGATTATCTTTAAAAATGAACAAACCTTCTCTGCGATGTGCATGTACCCGTTCTGATCACTTGCAGCGAGTGCTCGGGCGCCAGGGCGCGAGAACTCTGTTTCGGTGGCCGACTGCTTTTTCATCCGGTCACAACCCATGCTGCACATGGTCCCTTTATCTGAAGCCCAGCACATGCCAAGTCCATAGGGATGAATCCATACACGGTTCTTCTGGTATGTAACCCTATACAGCAGGCATCATGGTGTGCTCCCACCCCAGCAGCAGCCGCTTCAGGCTGTCAGTACCCCAGCGCTGCCGGCCCCCCATCCGAGCGGCCCAGGTTGGCCAGACTCCCAAACCTGGCAGGCAGGTGTAAAGGGGGAAGGTCTCTGGCTGAGAGCATGTGCAATTGTTCTTGACCAGCAATTCCTCTTGCTGGGCGGTTCAGTGTCAGTGCACCCCTCCAGGCCACAAGGAAGCTTTGCACCAGCATTGGGTCCCCACCCAGAACCGCCACCACCCTGCCCCAAGCCCTACCACAACACCAGCATGCCCCGAATACGCCACAATAGTTACGTACAGCTGGAGCACACTGGCAGAGAGGTGCTTGGGGTGGAGCATGTCGGCTCGGCCTCCTGCCACCCGGCCCCCGCCACGAGGCTTGGAGGTCTGGCTGGGGGTGGGCCGAGCCGTAGGGCCGTGCATGCAGCGCAGCAGGGAAGAGCTGGGCCGAGTGGCCACCGGCGCCTGGGACTCCTGGGAAGGGAGTTGGTGAACCTTGGCTGCCCGGCAGTCGTTCGTCTGCTTGTCATCTCAGCAAAGACACTGCTCAGGACGCGGCAGCAAGCGGTCACTCCATGCGTGCCACTAAACCATGTGAGCACACCACCCAAAAACGCTCCCTCCCAGCCACCTTTCGCATCCTCTGGTCCTTGGAGGCGGCCCGCCGGGCGGGGTCTGCGGCCGAGCGCTTCTGGCCCCTTGGGCCAGCCTGCGTCCTGACCACCTGCATGCGCACAAGTGAGCCCCCAAAGGAATGTCGTTCAGAACATGACCATCAGTAGGTTGAATTAGTGTGGGCCGAGGGCACTTGGTGTCCGGCTCTGTGGCCATGTAACCCCAGGAGGCATCCCTGCCCCGCCCACCTCGGGAGCAGCAGGGTGTCCTTGACGGTCGCCCGCCCCGGCGTCCCTGCCAGGGTCATCCAGCGTATGCGGGTTAACCGCCACCAGGAAGGAGTCGGGTCCATGCTCCTCCTCGCTCTCCCCGCTCTCCGTGCCATCCCCCCCGCCCAGATCCACATACTTTTTGCCTGTGTTGCTCGGAGGTGGTTGGGGATGGATGGAGCCATGACAAGACATGGAATTGAGCTCCCTTTGGTATATGGCACGAGACGACATCCTTGGCACACACCCAACAACACTGTGCTGGCCGCCGACGCGCCTGGTGACTTGCATGCAGGTTCGGCGGGCTCCTGGGCGGGAGCTGCGGGGTTGTGGCGACCCGCCTCCGCCGCCGCCAGGCCGATGCCGGCCAGGAGCTGTTTGTGCTGACTCAGCATGACCTGCATGCCGTCGATGCGGGCCTGCAGGCGGGCGGCCACTGCACGTGCAGCTTCGGTCTCCCCGCATTGCACCTGGGTGGGGGCGAGGGGGAACACTTGGGTGACGCAGTGTGGCACGTGTCACGAAGCAGGATCCAGTGCATGGTGACTGATGCTCAGCCTGCGTGTGCCTGTCAATGCAGCGCTCATCACCTCTCCCATACCCTCCACCCCCATACCTTAAGCTGCGACTCCTTGTCTTCGGCCAACCTCTCAGCCTTGGACAGCTGGGTCTGCAGGTTCAGCTTCTCCAGCACCTCGGTCCGAACCTTGGCCTCCATTGCATCCTGCTCAGCAAGTGAGGAGAAGGAAGCCTGGTGTAATTTGGCGAGCGAGATGCTGAGGCAGGCATTAGGAAAAAAGGTAAGATTAACGAGCGGTCTGGACTCCATAGCCTGGATCGATGACCAGGACTTGCCCACCAGCCTACCATGGACTTGCTCATCTTGGTCTGTGACCCCCTCATCTGGTGGAGCTCCTGCTGTGCCATCGCCAGTTCCTGAGGGAGTGCAGGCAGGAGTGGTTCTTCGAGCCTGTTGGGCACTGTGACGGAGGGATCACATGGACAGAGAGGCTGCCTGCATACCTGCACCGACACATCGATGTTGGCCTGGAGGGTCTCCAGCTCCTGCTTGTGCTGTGCTGCAACCTGTGCAAGCTCAGCGCGATGTGCCCGGTGCAGCTCATCCAGGTTCTGCAGTGTTGGGGTTGGCATGGCAACAAGATGTTGGGTGGCGCAGGATGGTGATCCGGCGATTCAGGCTCACTCGGGTCTCCGCATGTCCTGACCTTGGCCGTTCGGTGAATGAGGGTGTCTTCCTTGGACTGGAAGGACAGCATGGCAGCCCTCAGCCTGGTGTGCATCTCGTCAGATGCTATGTGCAGGAGCTTCCGGCTCTCGGTTAGCTTCCCCTCGAGGGCGTTCACCTCTAGAGCCCAAACCTCCTGCACATCCCACAACATGGCATGAGGCGTGAGTGCAGGTGCTGACAGCCGGGGACACAGCGCACCCCGTCCATGTCCTCACGACTGTCTTCCCTTGCATCTCTTGTTGTCATCATCCAACACATACGCACCTCTTTCGCCTCAGACTTGGCATGTTCCAGAGTGAGACGCTGGTGAAGGTCCAGGACGTCAAGCTGTGCGTTATCCAGGGCAACCCCAACCCGCGTCTGCCATTTGGGGGACAGGGTACAGGCATGTATGACCCTGGACACTTTCCATGATTACCACAGCGCCGTGCATGATGGTGTATGTATATTGCTTAGAGAAGGTGGTCTGTAACTCCTCCACCCACCTCGTGGGCTTGCAGGCATCGCACTCTCTCTGTGGCACCGGCCACTTGCTCCTGCATCTGTACGAGGCAGCCCTCAAGCTCCTGCTGGCGGATCGCCCCGGCTTTGAGCTCGGCTTGAGCCTGGTTGACCGCATCCTGGTTCAGGAGGCGCTCGCCCTCCAGCACAGCCTGGGCAGGCCGTGTGAAGGGCTCAGTCAGGCCAGGGGCAGATGGGACACAAGGTGGCTGGTGCAACAATGAATGGTTCCCTACTGCAGCCTAGATGCAGTCTCACCAGCATTGCGGCATTCTCGGCCTCTGCCGCGTCCAGCTGCCGATTTAGCACGCAGATCTTAGCCATGGCCTCGCACACCTCCTCCTGAAGCTGGGCCTGCAGGCAGTGGTTCGAGGAGCAAGGCCTGCAGAAGTCCCTACACACGCATACATGGTGCAGTGCATTGAAAAAAGCCTCCATCCACACCTGTGTGACGGCAAGGCTAGCCTTCTCCGTTCGCATTGATTCGAGGCTTGTGGCGGCTGCCTCGAGCTTCAGATCACTCTCAAGCAGCTTGGCTGAAAGGTTCTCAGCCTCCACTGACAGCCGTGCGATCTCTGCGCATTGCACCTCCCTGTCCTTGGCAGAGGATTCGACGGCCCTGCTGAGGGAGTCCTCGATGCTCCTGATGCTGGCCCTCAAGACCTGGGCATCAGCCTCAAGTTGCTGTCGCTGGGCGCACATGTCTTCGTGTGCCTTGGCCTGCAGGCACAGCATGCCAGAATGGGGAGGTGAACCAAGGCTCTCAAGTGTGGACCCTCAAGGCAGTCCATCTGCTTGCTTTGCTCAGGCAACTGGACACAGGACGTGCAACAGCTTGCGAAACTGGAACAAAAGCACTGTGCTGTAGTACAGAACCCACCATGCTATGCAGCCGCGACTCGTGCTCGGCTGACTCCTTGCTGCGAGACACGAGTTGAGCACTCAGTCTCTCTCCACGTGCACGCTCTGTTGCGGGAGGAGGGAAATGCAGTTTCTGTGGTGAGCCATCCAGTGATCAGCGCCTACCCATGTATCAGAGCCCTTCTGACCTGACTTCAGTTTCTTGTTTGTTTCCTCCAGCAGGGAGATGTACTCCTTGTTGTCGTTCAACAGGGCCTGTAGAGAGGGTGTGGGTTCCCTATCAGGGGCCATTTCCTGCCATCAAACAACACAGAACATGCTTCCCTGAATACCCCCCAGTCTGACCTGGTTCTGCTCAAATTCCTTCTTCATACAGTTATGGAGGTCCTCACGCTTCTTCTCCACTGTAAACATGTGGGGTTGCACTGGCTGGGTGAGACAGCCACTTGGAGTTCTAGGGAGAGAAGTTATCCGCTGCTCACCCATCCATGGCATGTCCCCTCTGTAGCTCCCCACCTTCTCTCAGGGCTATCTCTAGCCCATAATGCCTTGTGACCATAGCCTCGTGGTCATCCTTGGACATCCTGATGGTTTCCACCAGCTCTGCCAGGCACCTCCGGTCTGCAAGCCATAGAGAGATGCTTGGGTATGGAGAGGTACAGGATCTACGTGAACATTGCTCTGGATACACAACAGCGTAACCTACCGCTCCGTAAGGCCGTAGCCAGCTTCTCATTGCGGGTGGCCTGCTCCATGTAGGCCTGCTGGATGCGCTCCATGTCGGTCTGCATATCCTCCATCCTCGCTTGGGCAGCACATGCCTTTGCCTCGGCACGAGCATGCTCGGCAATCAGGAGATCTGCAGAGAGGGGAGTCCAGTCAGATATATGCAAGAAGTACTCCCAGCGCATGTCGCCCATCACCTCACCTGTGCTAGAGATGAGCTGGTCGGTGTTGGGGTGGGACTCCATGCTTTTCCCGTCCATGACAGGCCACAGCCAATCTCCGGAACCGCTGCAGCTCTATAATATATACTCTGGTGGTGTATCGAGCCGTAATATGTATTCGGAACGCGGAATGTTGTACTGCAAACCTCCATCATGCCGATTGTTAATCCCATTTGGGGTTGGGGTTTTCGACAAGAAAGGGGGCCCGCGCTGTGAGAGGGTCGCCCTTCCATCGTCACATCAGAGAAGACAACCATCACGGCTGAGGATCGCAGTGATAGAAGAGGTACACTCTATTTTATTGGTTTCTATCACTTAACACAGCAGGATGTCAATGTTGCGCTGTACTGGCCATGCGAAAACCTTCCAACCGGGGTGGGGAACCCGCCCTTGTGCCCACCCAGTGCCATTCCTAGCCCCCGTACCCCAGACTGGAGGGCCTCAGCATCCGCGGCATGCCTATGTTCCTCGTACTGGAAGATTATTGAGACCTTGCACCGCCACAAAGCAGAAATTTGGAAGCTTTCAGGAACTGATCCAGGTGGTCGTGTGGCGGGGCCTGTGGAAGCAGTGCTGATGGGGCTACCACGCACCCTGTAGCAAGCAAGTACGATCTATTAATACACCCTCCTGCAAGCAGAGGAAAGATAAGCTGGTCCTGGTGGATTTCTATGCGGTCTGGTGCGGTCCTTGCCACATCATGGCGGACGTCATGACGGTAAAGAGGAGGGGCGTGCAGGGGTGGTCCGGCTGCATGGTCGTACTTGCAATGCATACTCTGCCAGACAAGCACCTTGCCTCTCTCCCACGCACGCACGCACAGAAAGTGTCTTCGGGCCTGAGCGATCGGGTGGTGTTCGTCAAGATAGACACCGACAAGTACCCTGCCCTGGCATCCCAGTACCGCATCGAGGCCCTACCGACGCTGGTCCTCTTCAAGGACGGCAGGCCCATCGACAGGATAGAGGGCGTGATCAATGTGGGCCAGCTGCAGGCCCGCCTGCAGCTGGCCCTCGGACCCACAAAGTGATCCCTTGTCCAGCACAGGGGCCCTGGCCTCCACGGTCGGCTGGAGGCGACGGCGGGTTCGCACAGCCCGCGGCACTAGCACTGCCTCGAAGCATCCTCTCCTCCAGGTCAGGCCCTCCCGCTGAGAAGCTCAATCCCAACTTCATGCCACGAGAAAGAGATCTCAAATATACATTCAGACTCAGCGCCGAGGCGAGGCAGGCCTCGCTGTCAAAGAGCCAAGCACACCGAGCGGGGCGCGGCAAGCGGCGAGTTCTTATGAGATTCCATACGGCACAGTCGCAGGGCGAGGCGGGGACGGCCATCAGTGTTGGTGGTGCACGTGCGGCTTGTCAGCCTCCTCCGGCCCCACGATCTGCAGTGTGGAGTGCTGGATGCCCAGCCGCCGCACGTATGCCGTGACGCGGGACAGCACCTCCTCCCCCTCGGCGCCAGGCTGGGTGGCCACGTGCGCGCAGAGCAGTGGGATGCCCGGGGTCAACGACCAGACGTGCAGGTCGCCCACCCCAGCCACGCCCTCGATCTGTGACGAGAAGGGAGGTTGGGAGTGCAGGGAGGGGATTGGGCTGCAGCAATCGCTCATGCCGGCTCTTTGACAGGTGGCACAGCTCCACGAACTTGGTCCCTGAACCACTGCGGGGGCGCTCACGCGTCACTCTCGCCGCACAGCACCCTGGTCAAACACCCCACACCCCCGGGCACTCACGGCGGTGATGTCATCCTCAATGTCGGCGATGTTGAGCCCCCGCGGCACGCGCTCCATCAGCACGTCGGCGATGTCACGCAGCACGCGCTTGGTGGTCCACAGCACCAGGGCGGCGAAGAGGAAGGTGCAGATGGGGTCCGCCAGCGCCCAGCGAGGGTCGTCCTGCAGGGTTGAGTGGGGTAGGAATGAGGGGTGTGGCACCAAGTCGATTCAGTGCGGGTCGTGTGGAGACGATGGGAACTGACTGCGTGGGCACGCACCCACAGTCGCATGCTGAGGCCCCCGCACACCGAGCCCTCACCTGGTGGATCCAGATCAGCAGGCCCGCCACCGCCACGCCGATGGACTGCACCAGGTCGCCGATGACGTGCACGACCGCGCCCATCATGTTGATGTTGTGCCCCTTGTCCAGTCCCTTGGCCTTGCCGTGGGGCAGGAGGGGCGCCGACGCGCCGTCCGGGTCGTGACAGGCCTCCAGGTCCTCAAGTCCGATGGCTGGCGTGTGGGTGTGGGCATGACCATGGGCATGCTTGTGCCCATGGTTGTGCGCATGGTCGCGCCCATGGTTGTGCCCATGGTTGTGCGCATGGTCGTGCCCATGGTTGTGCCCATGGTCGTGCCCATGGTCATCCTCATGGCCATGGCCGTCTTCATCCCCGTGGCCGTGGTCGTGGCCGTGGTGGATGCCCAGGACGAAGAGCAGGCCCAGGTTGACCGCCACGCCAGTCACCGCCAGCGCAAACATGACTGCCGAGCGCGGGAAGGAAAGGAGCGGGGTGGATGATCGGCGGCGGGGCGGGTCGCTGGTGTGCGATGCATGGAGGGTGCGGAGCGCGTGGACACTCCCTGTCACCTCATCCCCGAGTCGATTACCTTTGCCGTTGACGGGCTCTGGGACGAGGATGCGCTGGATGGCCTCTACCAGCAGAATGCCAGTGACCAGCCAGACGGTGAGGATGGAGGCCAGGGCGCCCAGCACCTCCACGCGGTGATACCTGCAGGTGCCCGGAGGTTGGGGCCCAGTGAGTGCGGGCAGGGGCCGGCAGCATGTGCTTCCCTGGGGGTCGCAAGGGCGTGTGCAAGGCCGGCAAACGCCGACCAGCCAGGGTGCACGACGGTGGTGCCAACCGCACACCGGCCCCACCGCCCCTTGTGACGACACCAGCTCAAGGCCATGTCCTCGCACCCATAGGAAAAGTGGCTGTGGCTCATGCGGGCCGCCCAGACGGCCGCCAGCGCAGAGACGCCGAAGCCAGACACGTCTGACAACAGGTGTGCGGCGTCGGTGATGATGGCCAGGGAGTGGGCGTAGATGCCGCCCACCACCTCCACGATCATGAACAGGAAGGCGATGACCAGGGCGATGAGGAGCTTGCGCTGCGTCTGCGGGTCGTGGGGTTCAGGTGGACGGGAGCCCGTCATGGTCTCCCCCGGGAAAGCGAGGGACTCCGGTGCATGCGGTGGGCGAACAACCCTGGTGCACCACAGGTCATGCCCTCGCGCTCTTGTGACACCACTACCTACCGCTTTGTATTCCGCTCCTCGCTCCCCAGTCGCCCCCGCGGCCAGCACGCAGGCTGAGTACTGCCTCGGCAGGTCTGTACCATGAAGGAGGTGGTCCTATTAGGCGGTGATAGCATGTGAAAGCCTCGAAACTAAATTCAGTTACCATAATCATCTACCTGCAAGCGCTGGTAGCCTTACAGGCACGGAAACTTCCCCTTGCTGGGCCTCGCCCAGCTGGGGAAGTGCCGCATCGCCCACCGCTGATGGCTGGGCGGACCCGGCCATCTCAGAATGTAACGAGACCTTGATCGGCCCAGAAACAAGCGTTGGCACTAGAGTCGTTGGGACTGGTCCGCAGCTGATGAAGGGATTCGTGGGGTGCCTGGGTCCATTTGGGACGGAGGCCCCCCTGCGGACCGTGCTGGGGATTGGAGGAAATCGGGGATGCTCCAACTCGAGCAATACATAGCTACCCAGGGCATCCCAGAGCACCACAGCCTTCCAAAGATGATCGAACTGGGTCCTTCGTGCAGTATGTTGCCCAAATTTCTATTTAAAATCCACTGTTGTTGTCCTAGGGCCGCTGTTGACGAGCTCGAACTCAATCAGGAGGACCATGCCCACACTCCACCCTATATTTCCTGGATGGTAAGTTTGGTCACCAGCTGAATATCAATGGTCTCCATGAGTATACGGTCGATAACAACTATTGATATATCTTCTTGTTAAGCTTTGGCTTGGTTTGCATGAGGCATGTACAAGTGTTTGTCTGTTGCCTGGTCACGACAAGATATACCTTTGCATGCAAAAGTCAAGGTGTAACAAGTGATCATTCTCGGACTCCCCACCGAGTCCAATCGCATAAGCAGTATGCATTAATCGTTTTGCATATACAACGCCATGTTTTGTGCGGCTGTAGCGCGTGTCAGTGTCTTTGGTGGCACCCCGGCTTGGGCCTACCGCCGAGCGATCGTGGCGACCCGCTGCATCCGGGCATGTCGACGGACACCTTCTAATATTGCTCATAGGCTGGCAAGGTCCGGCACGAACCATGCGGGCCCGATCTCGGCCGCAAGCACCTCCGACGCCGGTTCCTCCCCCGCTGCCGAGTCCCTCTTCGCTCCAGCGGGCACCACCTTTGCCGGCCTAGGCCTGAGCCCGGGCATCTGCGATGCCCTGGCCGCCTCAGGTTTCCACCAGCCCACCGCAGTCCAGGTGCCGTGCATGTACATGATGGTGTGGTGGCTGGATGGCTTGAGGGCTGGACGGCCTCGCAGCCTTCACCACTCAACTGCATCAAAGCGCCCTTACCACCCCCACATCCAAGAAAACATGCACGCTCTCCCCCCCCACTGCCCTTCACCCCTCCAAGGCCCTCGCCGCCCCTGCCCTGCTGGCCGGCTCGGATGTGGTGCTGGCCGCGGAGACGGGAAGTGGGAAGACGCTGGCCTACCTGGCCCCACTGCTGGCCCGCGCGCAGGCGCCCCAAGCCTCCGGCGCCCCACCCTCTACCCTGGTCCTCTGCCCCAACGCCGCGCTGTGCGGCCAGGTGGCGGCGGCGGGCGCGGCGCTCCTCCCCTCCGCGCCCCCGCCCTGGACGGTGTCCTCCCGCACGCTGCCGCCGCGCACGCTGCCACCGCTGGTGCTGGCCACGCCGGGGTCACTGGTCACCGCCCTGGACGGCGCAGCGGGCGAGGACTGGACGCGCGAAGGGCTGCCTCGCTGGGCGCGCTGCGTCGTGCTGGACGAGGCCGATATGCTGCTGGGGGGCAGCTACGGCCGCGACATCGAGGCGGTGCTGGAGGCGCTGCGGGCGGGGGATCGGCGCGACGCCGCAGAGCGCGTCTGTGCGCAGCTGGGGATGGAAGAGGAGGAGTTCCGGGCCCTGCCTCGCCACCTCAGGCAGAGCGCCTACGCCGGTGCGGGTTTGGGGAGGCGTTGTGGTGGGGGGAGGCGGGGGTTGCAACGTCCGTGACGGTAGATCGGCGTCGTGTTTGAGGAGAGGGAATCGTGTCGATTTGCACAGCCTGGCGTCCACAAGTAAAACCCCTTGGTGAGCGGGGCATGCCTCGTTTTACCCATCCATCCGCTCCTCCAGGAGGTCGTGCTCACCTACCTCTTCAATACTGTTCTCCCTTGCCAGGAGGTGTGGCGGCCATGGTCAAGGAAGGGTACACGCCCCCCTTGTCCCAGACCTCACCCCCACACACAGAGGGGCCCTCGGACAGCTGGCGCAGGCAGTACGTCTTTGTGGCCGCCACAATGCCCGTGGATGGCAAGTATGAGGTGGGCACCAAGCTGCGCCGCGCTTTCCCGCAGGCCGTGTGGCTCGCGGGGCGGCGCCTGCACCAGCAGACCCGGGACCTACAGCACGACTGGCGTCGGGCGGAGGGCGAGCAGGAGCGCGCCCGTGTGCTGCAGGTGGGGCCATGCTGTGATCTGGCTGCAGGGTTTCGTAGGGTGGGGCCAGTCCACCATTGTTTACTGCTTTGTGAGGATGATGTCAGAGTGCTTGTGTCTCAGGATGGCACTTGCATTCATATTCCATGCTCAGGAGGGCCTTCCCCCCAAGCCTTGCACCTGGAAGGCAACCATACCCTTCCCCATCCAACCCCCGCGTCCACTCGTGCACTCGCTCAGGAGGTCATCGCCGGGGACAAAACCATGGGCCCCGGCACGACCACGCTGGTCTTCGCACGCGACGTGTCCAGCGCCGACGCCACGCTGAGCGCGCTGCGGCGGACCTGCGCGGCGCGCGGCGCGGCGCTCCTGCGCTACCACAAGGAGGTGCCGCAGGCGGAGCGCGAGGACCTGCTGCGCACCCTGGCGGCGCCGGGGTCGAGCGCGCGCGAGCCCATCGTCCTCGTCTGCACCGACGCTGCGGCCCGGGGGTTGGACCTGCCCAGCGTCAACCACGTCGTGCAGGCCGACTTTGCGGCATCCGCCGTGCACTTCCTGCATAGGGTAGGGTTCGGGAGAGTGGGGGGGCGTTCATGGGCGAGGACTTGCGTGGGATCAGGCCACAGTGGGAGCCACCCTGGTCAGTTCCTTGCCGCTTGATGCCTGTGGGATCTGGTGGACGGGGGCGAGGCGACCCGCAAACTCCCTGGATGCACCTTGTGGGCAACCCCCTCGACCCCCGCCCGAGTGCCGATTATCAGAGCACCCAATCCGCCTTTCCTCACCACGCTTGCGACAGGTGGGTCGTACAGCACGTGCAGGGAGGAAAGGGCGCGTGACGTCCCTGTATGGGAGCGAGGCGGAACCCCTGGTGGACGCCCTGCGCGCTGCCATCGCCGCAGGTGCCCGAGTGCTTGGTGTTGGGCATCTGAGGGTCCCTTTTTGAGCCCCCCATACAGACCCTGGCTGCTGCACTGCTGACCTGCCCGGGGTACTCTGCACAGTTTCAAGACGGGTGAATGACACCCATGCCCTCCCCTCTCCCAACCCCTGCCCAGATGAGCCGGTGGAGGGGGCGTTCAGCAGGAAGAGGTCCTTTCGGAAGAAGTTCAAACGGTATGGGCAGTATGTGCCGCGTGGGCAGACACTGTCGGGGGAGACAGGCACGGGCAGGGAGGCCCGATGATGCAATTCCTGCGCGCTGCGGCGGCGTCGTAAACGCCTTCCACCCACCCCAACCACGCCCGCCTCTCCTTGGCCACCTTGCCATCCCACCATCTCTCAGCTATCCTCGAATGTTCTTGCTTGCTTTCGAGACTGTTACATTATTAGGGTACCCGGCATTGACAGTGTGGTTCGTCTTGCGACACTGCAAGCATTACTAATCGTCAAAAAGCTAGGGACATCTCCTCAAAGAATTTTGGGGGCTGATTCATGTTGTTTCAAGAAAATCGTCTCGATGCTTGGTGAGGGGAACAAAAAATGAGGGTTTGCTTGCCTGACGACATGGAGGATGGGGAGGTCCCATCGGTCACTCGGGTTGCACAGCGCGCACGCAAGCTGAAGGGTAGATGGAACATCGGTACGAAGGGAAGTAAACTGGTAAGAAAAGGATCTACGGCGCGCACCGGTAGAGTGGCGGGGCAGATGCAAGTTCGTGTGGAATGTTCTGAGCTCTTAGGGGGCATGCATCAACAGCCGTGAAGGCGGCTTGGGGGGGTCTGGAAGAGGGGGTGGCCTCCAGGGCCCAACTCGTTGCAGGCATCGACTCGTTCTATAATAGCGGGGGCATGCGGGGCATGAGCCATCCGGTGCTGGCTGTGGGACGGCGTGGGCTGGCCACAGCACGGGGCACAAAATCTGTGGAAGGGATCGTCAAAACCGATGGCTCGACAGAAGGAATGGGGGGCAGGCACCCACCCAAAGGGATAAGGGGAGGGAGTTCAGGGCAGGGATGGCGGTGGAAGGCACCGTCCCTGCGGCTCCGTTGAGGGGGGGCTGCGGACATCGACGCAACTTTTCGTTCGAAGGTGCTGGATGTGGAGGAAACAATAGCAAGGAACAGGATGGTATGGGGGGGGGGTGGGCAAGGGGACGATGCCACGCCATCAAAAATCGTTACCTCTGCTCGCAATTTTCCCGGCGCAAGGGCGAATGAGGAGGTGTGGGTTACCGCCGCCGTGCTCCCTGCTCAGCGGGGCCCATGCAGCGCGCCCAGCGCGTTCTGCAGCCCGGGATCCTCCAGCGTGAGCTCCGTCAGGCCCACCAGGATCTGGGGCCAGTCGGGGGTCAAGCCTGGAGCATGACGTGGGGAGGGGGTGGGAACTTGAGGATTGCGGGCAGAGTGCATGCATTTCCCTGCTGCCTTGGCAAGTTGTTGTACAGAGAGGACTGGGGTACAGAGAGTCCCTGCGGAGCACCACTGCAGTCTTCCCCCTCCCACCCTCCGCTTCTCCCACACGCCGCTCCGCCATCCACCCCCCCAAAGAATCTCACCGGCCTCACGACGCGCGTGGATGAGCAGCGCGGCGGCGCCCAGGGAGGGCGTGACCTCCAGCAGATGCCCGCTCTCTAGCGCAGCGTGCGCATCGGCCAGCGCGCGGCCGCCGACGGCGGCGGCCGCGTCCTCGCCGCCTGCGCCCAGGTCCACGCCCAGGCGCTCCATGTACAGCTTGAGGATGCGCAGGGCGGAGATGGCGTTGGTCCCCGCGCCCAGCGCGGCGCCGACAGCGGCCACCGCCGCGTCCAGCGCCTCCTGGGTCAGGCCCAGGCCGGGGTCGAGGGTCGCGGCGCCCGGCAGCGGCGCGCCTGCGTTGGCCGCCGCGACGGCGAGGCAAGCGGCCGCCAGCGCATCGGGTCGCAGCGTACGCGCACGCGCGTCGCGGGAGGAAAGCACGCGGTCCAGCAGCAGGACGCCATCGTGCAGCACGTCCTCGCGCACGGCCCGCGCGCCGGCCAGGCGCCGCGCGGTCGCCAGCGCGGCGGTGCGCATCGCGAGCGCGGGCGCGTCCAGCGGGCCAACTTCCGCGCGGGCGCCGTCGCCAGGGCCCTCCTCGAAGCGACGCACGGCCACAAAAGCCTCGCTGCACCGCACCTCCACCGCCAGGTCCTCGATCAGGGCGGCGGTCCACACCGCCTTGCCCTCGGGCGGGGAGCTGGAGAGGTCGGCGGCCGCAGCCAGCACCGATTGGGCAGTCTCTGAGCCCAGCCAGGCAGAGATGGCCTCGGCGGGGGCCTCCAGGCGGCACCCCTGCGTCACGTCCCTCAGCCTGCAGGGTCGACGATGGTCAGGGGTCGGTGACAGAGAGGAGATGGGGTGCGGAGTCCAGGGGAATTCGCGAGGACGGGTGATTGCACATGGAGCGAGCCGACATCCTACGCACACACCATGATCGAAACCCCCCACTACGGCCTTCCCATAATCTCGCACCATACTGACACAGACACTGCAACTTCCAATGTCCATTGGAATGCACAACTGCCAAACCCCTCCCATTCCCATGCCCACCACCCTCTCCATCTTCACCCGCTCGAAAACTCACGTAAACGGGGCCTTCCAGGCGGCGACACACTGGTGCAGGGCGCTGCGCATTCCCGGGTAGGCATGCTCCCTGCAGGGCTTGCCCTTGTTGATGACCAGGGCCACGTGCGTCCCCGCCCCACAGGCTTGGCCCCTGTCGCGGGGCAGGCGCTCCCGCAGCTCGCCCACCCAGCGCAGCAGGCACAGCACGGCCGAGCCCAGGCTGAATGCGTGCACGCTGAACTCGATGAGCACGCCGGCGGGGCCTGGCGAGCCGGCGTTCACTCCATCCCCCTCCTCTACGACAAGCAGGGGCGACTGCGGGAGCGAGGCCGTCGGCGCAGCGGCCGAGTCGGCTGACTCGATGGTGCACCAGCTCGGCGCCCCCTCCAGGCCGGGCAGCGCCGCCGCCGGCGCACGCGCCGGCGGCGTGGCGCCCTGCGCCGTCTCGCCGCTTGTCGCCTCGGTGGTGTGCACGGTGAGGCGGAAGTGTCCTGACCGGCAGGCCTGCCGGAAGATGGCGGCGGCGCGGGCCTGTGCCCAGACCGCGCCGGTGCTCCACAGCGCGCCGACCACGACGTTGTAGACGACGGAGTCCGGGCGCCCGCCCCCGCCCCGCATCTGCTCGTAGGTGGTGACCACGCGGCGCCACTGCCCGCCGCGCTCGTGGCAGGCCATGAGGCCGCCGTAGGTGACGGTGTCCGGGGGGCACCCGCGCGCCTGCATCTGCTCAAACAGCTCCTCCGCCTTCTGCCACTGCGCGCCCTGGCAGCAGGCGGCGATGAGGGAGTTGTAGGTGACCACGTTGGGCGCGCAGCCCTCCACGTGCATCTGCGCAAACAGGTCCAGGGCCAGCTCCCAGCGCCCCGCCTTCTCGCAGGCGGAGATGAGGGAGGAGTAGGTGATGACGTTGCGCTCGCACCCCGCGGCCACCATCTCGTCGAACACCGCCAGCGCGCGGTCCAGCTGCCCGCGCTTGCCGTGCGCGGAGATGAGCGCGGTGAAGGTGGTGGCCGTGGGCCGACCCCCCGCCGCCAGCATGCGGTCGTACACGCGCAGCGCCTCCCCCGCCTGCCCGCTCATGTTGCAGGCGATGATGACGGTGTTGTAGGTCCGCACCTCCGGCTCGATGCCCTGCCGCGCCAGCAGGTCCAGCACGCGCACCGCGTCCTCCCACGCCCCCGTCTTCCCGTACACGTCGATCAGCGTGTTGTAGGTCACCAGGTTGGGCCGGCACCCCTCTGCCAGCATCTGGCAGTACACGTCCAGCGCCAGCTCCAGCTCCCCGCCCTTGATGCACACGTTCATCAGCGCGGAGTAGGTGTGCACGTTGGCGGGCACGCGCCGCGTCTTCATCTCCGACACCAGCTCCAGCGCCCGCCGGATGTGCTGCGCCGCGCCGCGCTGGCTGATCATGGTCGTGTAGGTCATCGTGTTGCACAGCCCCGCCAGGGGGTGCCCCGGCTCCAGCCCGCGCAGCCAGTCGAAGATCTCAGCCGCGCGCTGCGTCTGCCCGCCCTTGTGCAGCTCCTTCAGTAAGGCTGCCAAAGCGCCGGCGTCCAGCGCGTACAGGCCCTGCAAGGTGTTTGATGGGCGCGGGGGTGGGATCAGGCTGTCGAGGGAGGGAGGGGTCGATGTGTGTGCGAGTCACAGCGAGCCGGAGCTGAGGCAAGACACATCGGAGACTGAACGCGACGAGGGCATTCACAGCCGATTAGGCAGAGCCGCAGCACTCAGACACTCTCTGAAGCTGTCCTTCCCCCACAGAGTTGCGACGAGGGCCTCACCCGCTGCACCGCGTCCAGCACGGGGGAGCCGGGGGGCAGGCGGCGGACGGCCAGCACCATGCCCTCCACCGTCAGCTCGGAGAAGCCGTTGGGGCCGGAAGCTTGGTGCGCGGGTCCGCGCGCGCCGTGCCCGCTCCCAGACTCCGACTGCGCAGGGACGGAGCAGGGAGTGTGAGTTTTGGGACGTCGATGGAGGGAGTGTGCGTGGGGGGACTGTCGAGCTTCAGAGAGGACAATGCAGCACACATATGCCCACAGGAGGAAAGCACCACAGCACAGGCCGCCACCCCCAAGGTACTTCTCAAGAGCACCTTCCCGCTTGCCAACTGTCTTTCCCCATTTGAACCCACATCCCCCATCGCCTCACCCGTGCCAGCTGCTGCCACATGCGGCGGTAGCCTTGAGAATTGGCCTGCCCGCCGTTCCTGCTGCGGCCGCGGTGCGTGCCCTGGCTGCCCTGCCGGGGACCGGGCCCGCGCTGGCCCCCCATGTGCGCCTGCTGCGCCTGCTGCGGGCGAAGGTTCTGGTGCTGGCGCTGCTGCTGCTGCTGCTGGGCGCCGAGCTGGGCCTGGCCCAGCAGCGCGCCCAGGTCGGCGGTCAGCGGCAGCCCGCCCCCCAGCTGGGGCTGCTGGCGCGACAGCAGCGCTGCCTGAGCGTACGCCTCCGCCTCAGACCACTCCATCCCGGGGTGGGCATACTGGTGGGTGGGGGAAAGGGGGAGTGCGGGGTGAGAACTTGTGCCCGTTCGCCGGGCTGGCGTCATTCTGGCACACAGGACAGCCCCACGCTCGTTCCCTTCATCCTGGCATCCATTGTGACCATGCGCCGCACCCTCCAGCGATGTGAATTCGGGCTGGACACCGACATCACCTGCACCTGGTAGGGTTGCACCTTGAACCCGGGTGCGCGACCGCCATCCGGGCCCAGCCTGGGAGGAAACTTGTCTACGTGCACCTGGGCGGGCCATCCCGTCTGACTTTCCAACGCTTCGTATCCCGGGTGTGTGGGGGAGTGGGTCCAGCTGACGGGGCTCTCCCCGGTGTAACCGCTTCCGTAAGACTCCAGCGAAATGTCATGGTGGTCGAGGAGGTAGGGGTGTGTCCGGAGCTGGCTGCCGTAGAGCGCCGCGGGCACTTGCATTGAGGGTTTGAGAGGGTCAGTCGCGTTCCGACAACCGGATAATAGGTTCCATGAGCGATCTGAAAAGAATGAACAACTAAACAGGGTCTCCACGCTCCCGCATGGGCGCTCCTATCTGGCGAGGCGACCATGACTGGTTCTGTCGCCTGGATTTGCCCTGGGACGAAGAAATCAACCCCCTGTCCCTCGTCACCGAATCTTGTGGCGCGTTACAGGGGTGAGGGCTGCGTAGATTCCCGGTAACATAACGCCCAATGTAATATAATGATGTGATATGCTGTGAAAAGGCGATCGCAGTGCTTGTGACTGCCTATGTCTCACGGTGAACAAGCAGGCTGGACAAGATCTCTCCCCGATCCTCGAATGTGCCTCGACCCTATATTATGACCTTTGGAGCCCTGCATGTAATACACTAGTGCTGAGGTCTTTTGCACATCTCTTATATGATGCGATGTCGTAAGCAGGCCGATGAGCTACTCGCTGGCTTGCAGACAGGTGTATTGGCAGTTTCATACCGGACACAGCAGGGACAGCTGTGAGGCACAGTAAACGCCATCCTCTGCCCATCCTAACATTCTTATCGAGATACCAGCCCATAGAATGCATGATCCTGTGTATGATCATTTTAACGTGCGTCATCTCAAATGCTGGCAGTTGAAGATCCGGATGCCGAGGCAAAATGGGCGCGTGGAGTTTCCTCATACCGCCTGAGTGCCCGCTCAGGACACGCATTCTTCTTCCAACCTCCACATCATGCACACCATGTTGTTCTAGTATGTTCCTGGGTGTGAACATCCGCTTGTCCAACCTCGCGTGGTTGGTAGGTGGGTTCACAGCGGCTCTATTTTTCACCACCCTCGTGGGGCCCCTTCAGACGCAGCCCGTGCTGCCCTCCGAGGTGTATGAGAACCTAAGAGCCCTGAGCGAGCCTGCCCAGGACGTTTCGGCGAAGCGGATCACCGCATTTGTCGGCATACAGGTTCGTGATTCGACACCGCATGGGGACCGCGAGCGAACCCTCCAGCACCAGCTTCCTACTGCTCAGTCTCACCACTCTCCCCCGCAGACGGGCTTCACGACCAACCACAACAACCCGAAGTACAATTATGAAAACAGACGGGAGGCACTGCGCGCCACATGGGCGCCCTCCAACGAGTCAGAGAGGAGCAAACTCGAGACTGAGTCCGGGATTGTCGCCAGGTTTGTGGTGGGCCACTCCCCCGACTCCGGGGCCGAGGCAGCGCTGAACGCCGAGGAGGCCAAGCATGGAGGCTTCATGCGCCTGGACCTCGTGGTGAGGGGCCATGGGAAGGTGTGGGAGGAGGAGTACTCTGCACAGCGCAGGCGAGGTGCACTTGGAATATTTCATGAAGATAGGGCCCAGTCCTCTCCTCGTTGTAAGGACTGCAGAGCGCGCCCCTCTCACCCTGGTCTGCCACCTGGATGCCCCCGCAGGAAGGGTATGCAGACCTGCCACGAAAGACGCTGCTCTTCTTCGAGACCGTGCTGCGGCAGTATGACCCGCAGTACATCGTCAAGGTCGACGACGACGTATACCTGCGTCTGGACAGGGTCCCGGCAGCCGTGGAGCAGTGGGCCAGCGTCGGCGCAGGTGGGGCGTTGTTGGGACAGGCTGGCGGGGGTGTGGCGTCGCTGGTGCCCCTCACGGATTTGTCGTGGTGAGGAGCCTGGGGAGCGGCAAGTGGCGACGGCGCCGTACCATTCCCGGACTGCGCCTTTCAACGTCGGCACCCAGGCTGATATGCCCACCCTCACCCCTCCCTGCACAGACTACATTGGCTGCATGAAGAATGGACAGGTGATAAAGACGCCTAGGTACCGCTGGTATGAGCCAAGTCACGCCCTGCTGGGGTCCCAGTATTTTACACACACCTGGTGAGGAAAGGGGGAAAGGCTCGCACCACGGTGCAGACAGCTGCTGATCATTGGGAGCTGGCAGGGGTGGGCCCTGCGTGATCACAGGGGCGTGGGATGCCTGCCTGGCGAGGGGCACCACATTTCGTGACAGCGTGCCTGCAATAATCACCACCACCCCAAACAACTCTGACTGGTCACCCACCGTCGCTCACGAGGGGCCAGCCAGGAGCACCCGCTGCACCCCCTCTCCACAACTACTCGCCCACAAAGGTCTGCCCCTCCCTACCCCTCCCATCCCAATGCAGGGGCTCCGCCTACGTCGTCTCCCGCAAGGCCGCGGCGCTGCTGACCTCCCTCCCCACCGGGTCCCTGCGCCACCTGGCCAACGAGGACGTGACCCTGGGCGCCTGGATGCTGGCCCTGAACCTGACGCACTACGACGACCGGCGCATGTGCTCCCCTGTCTGCTCCCCCGCCAGCCTGGCCACCTACGACTACCCCTCCTGCGCCGGGCTGTGCAACGCCGCGGTCCAGCTGCGCGAGCTGCACACCAGCCCCGCCTGCGGGGGACCCGCGCTGACGCCCACGGGCGCGCTGCCCATCCTGGAGCCCGCCATCTTCTTCAACCGGGCGGTGGACCCCAAGTGGGAGGCCAAGGCCCTGTCGCAGATGGCGCGGCAGCGCAGGGCACAGGCAGAGCGTGTCCGAGTGGGTGCCGAACGATGATGCAGGCGGCGGGCTGGGGTATGTGGGGCCGTCACCCCTCGTACCCCGGCCAAGACCGCACTGCTTCTTCTGGACCCTGGAAGGCGCAAACCCTTGACGTGGACCCCCACCTTGCATTCTTTCATTAGGACAGACTGCCTTCTTCGTTTGACAACAAGCTGCTCACAGTTGACAGGGAAGGGACACGGGGCAGGGCTGCCTCCCTGGTACACCGTGCGAGCACCGCGGTGAGACATGCGCCGCGCCCGTTTCAGGAGCTTGCCCGCTCGCTGCGGAACTCTATGGACCAGGTGCCGCGGACGGGCAGGTGCGGTCGCCGCACCACCAGCGCCAGCGATGGCCCCTCCGATGCCACCTGGACGGGGCCCGGGGCGGCGTCCAGCGCCACCCGCGGGCCCACAGCCCCCGCCACGGCCACTGCGGACCAGTCCTGGGGGCCGCCCTCAAGTCCCAGCACCACGACGCGATCGACGTAGACCTGCAGGAGGGAGATTCGGTGACGGGGAGGTTTTCGACCACGCTACCACCCAGCAGTGGCAAGCCGGCGGCAGCTGTCTTCGGCGGGGCGCAGGGCTGGTCGGGTGCTCCCCAGGTGCTGGGGTGGGAGGTTGCCTGAGCAGCACTCAGCACCCTGCTGCACTCGCGTCGGGGCTGGGTCCCCACCAATCCCAGGTGGACAGGTGAGCCTCCCTCGAGCACCCTTGCCGCTGCTCATGCTCTCACACCCCTACCCACCTCTGGGTCGTAGCCGGGGGCCGGAGGAGGCAGCCCCATCTGAGCATGGTCCCCGGGCCCCCACTCCAGCACGCCGCCCTTCATGGTGATCTGGGCATAGACAAACTCGCCGGCCTGCGATGTGGGTGGGTGGGGGGTGTCGGGGGCGCATGCATGCATGCTCTGTGTGGAGTGCTCTCGGACCTCCGGCCTCTGGTCCAAACCATCGGCCCCCATTCAGTCACGTTTCAGACTGGTGTGCATTGCCTTTACCCTCCTGCTTGTCCCCTGCCTCCTGCCTCGCACACCTGGTAGGCGTAGCTGCGGCCGTCGTCCATGTAGAGGTCCCCCCTCGCACCACCGCTCCGATCCAGAGCCACGACCAGGGTCAGCGGATCCTTGGCCATGGCCCGGGTCGACCGACGTGGCCTGCGAGGGTGGGGGGTTGAGTGTGCTGGAAGGTGTGGAGGAGGGCGGGTGAACGGAGGCCCCTGGATGGCAGGAAGCCCACTGACCGCCAGAACCAAGGCAGAATGCTGGGGTCATTGGGTATAAACGTGCCGTCTGGGGACCCGCGGGTGTCCCACAGGCTCCTCGCGCTTTTGGCAAAGCACGATGTGGACCCGCGAGGACCCCCTCAACAAGAGAAACCATCTCTCCCCCCCCCCTCACCGCTCCCGGAGGACCAGGGTGGACCCGCCACGCAGGTAGGTCTGCACCGGCGCGTCCAGCGAGGTGGCCACCCGGAACAGCTTCCGGCCGGGCGCCGCGGCGTCCAGCTGGAGCCCCATGGTGCCGTCGTACCACAAACCGTCGCCGGGCAGGACCACCACGGTGTCGTTGGCGCCCTGGCGCAGCACGGGCACTACGAGCTGGGAGTCGCCGAGCATGAAGGCGTTGTGCACGGCGTAGATCAGGGCGTCCCCCGGGAACTCCCACCAGAGCGGGCGCATGATGGGGGCGCCGGTGGCATTGGCGTGCAGGAAGAGGGTGTACAGCTGCGGCAGGATGCGGTACCTGCGGCATGAGGCACATGTGAGTGAGGGGGGATGGTGGTGATGGAAGGCCTTGGGTGGGGGGCCAGCGGGTGTCAGCAGGGCATGGTGAAGGCCTCCCAGAGGTTTAGGTCCCGGGGGGGGGGGGGGGGGGGGTTCAGGGACACCAGCAGCTGGGAGTTGCAGGCTCATGATCAAACAAGTGAATGCACGAACGAGGAACACCTCGATAGGGATGACGGGGATGACGCATGCTGCGAGGCACTGGGCCTGCTTCCCCTAGCCCCGCACCTCTGCTGCAGAGCGGAGCGAATGCGCCCTGTGGTTTCCTCCCCAAATAGCCATGGCTCTCGGCGCTTGGTCTCGATGTGAGCGTGCGCCCTGCGATTGGAGTCAAGGGTGGTGTGTCTCCGCCTGCTCCCTACTACCAGAGCCCAGGGGTAATCCGCAAGCCTTGTGCGCGCGACAGAGTGGCGTGGCCCTGTGCATGCATGCACCCTCAAATGCCCGCACGCCACTTGGTGGCGGGTCTCTGCACAATTCTGGTGTACTCCCTTCGGGATAAAAACTAGGACAGTGACAGGACCCATGCGGTACCTGAAGAAGGGGTAAAACGCTGCCACCTGGTACCAGCGCACGAGGAGCTCAGGCTCGGGGTTGCCAAAGAAGCCGCCGACATCTGCACCTGGCAGTTTGGGGAGGGGATTGCCTTGGTTAGATGTGAGCCCACTGCGAGCGGGCAGGCACAGAAGCAGCTTCACTGCAGCGCGGCACATCCACACACCAGCGATTGCCCCGTTTCCTCACCAGAGAAGGGCAGCCCCGCGACGTTGAGGGAGAGCAGCATGGGGATGGAGACCTCTAGATGCGCCCACTCCGCCGCATTGTCCCCGGTCCAGATGGGCCCCACGCGCTGCGTACCGGAGAAGAAGGCGCGGGACAGGACGAAGGGGCGGTCCCCTGACACGGTGTCCACCTCCTTGTACCCGCGCCGCCTGGTGGAAGGAGGGATACGCGGCGTTGATGTCAGCAATGCAGAACATGCTACGACGCATGCTGTCAGACCACAGGCAGTAGCTCCACCATCTATGACTTGTGCCCAACCGGCATGGCCGCTGCATCCAATCGCTTCATGCCGTATTCTAGGCACAACAATCACCCTGCAGCACCCACCTCAGCCCCGAGGCCGTGGCCATGTGGTAGAAGAGATGATCAAACAAGTGAATGCACGAACGAGGAACACCTCGATACATCACCGAGGGATGACGCATGCTGCGAGGCACTGGGCCTGCTTCCCCTAGCCCCGCACCTCTGCTGCAGAGCGGAGCGAATGCGCCCTGTGGTTTCCTCCCCAAATAGCCATGGCTCTCGGCGCTTGGTCTCGATGTGAGCGTGCGCCCTGCGATTGGAGTCAAGGGTGGTGTGTCTCCGCCTGCTCCCTACTACCAGAGCCCAGGGGTAATCCGCAAGCCTTGTGCGCGCGACAGAGTGGCGTGGCCCTGTGCATGCATGCACCCTCAAATGCCCGCACGCCACTTGGTGGCGGGTCTCTGCACAATTCTGGTGTACTCCCTTCGGGATAAAAACTAGGACAGTGACAGGACCCATGCGGTACCTGAAGAAGGGGTAAAACGCTGCCACCTGGTACCAGCGCACGAGGAGCTCAGGCTCGGGGTTGCCAAAGAAGCCGCCGACATCTGCACCTGGCAGTTTGGGGAGGGGATTGCCTTGGTTAGATGTGAGCCCACTGCGAGCGGGCAGGCACAGAAGCAGCTTCACTGCAGCGCGGCACATCCACACACCAGCGATTGCCCCGTTTCCTCACCAGAGAAGGGCAGCCCCGCGACGTTGAGGGAGAGCAGCATGGGGATGGAGACCTCTAGATGCGCCCACTCCGCCGCATTGTCCCCGGTCCAGATGGGCCCCACGCGCTGCGTACCGGAGAAGAAGGCGCGGGACAGGACGAAGGGGCGGTCCCCTGACACGGTGTCCACCTCCTTGTACCCGCGCCGCCTGGTGGAAGGAGGGATACGCGGCGTTGATGTCAGCAATGCAGAACATGCTACGACGCATGCTGTCAGACCACAGGCAGTAGCTCCACCATCTATGACTTGTGCCCAACCGGCATGGCCGCTGCATCCAATCGCTTCATGCCGTATTCTAGGCACAACAATCACCCTGCAGCACCCACCTCAGCCCCGAGGCCGTGGCCATGTGGTAGAAGAGTCCGTTGGCATTGTGCAGGTCCCGGTGCTCCACCCCCTGGACATGCCGCGCATCCTTGGGCATGGTGATCTGCGAGAGGCGATTGGGTTATGAGGAAGGCCTTGGGTATTGGGTCGTTCATGGGAGCAGATTTACGGAGCGGCCCGGGACAGAAAGGAGGGGTCTGGATGCTGCAGGGCGCCGGGAAC
This sequence comes from Auxenochlorella protothecoides, assembly GCF_000733215.1. NCBI lineage: Eukaryota > Viridiplantae > Chlorophyta > Trebouxiophyceae > Chlorellales > Chlorellaceae > Auxenochlorella > Auxenochlorella protothecoides. Next base: position 316,979 of record NW_011934241.1, read on the forward strand.
ATAGGGGCCTGGCCCAGCGCCCCTACGAGGCTCAATAATTTCGGCTCCCAGGCGCCAAGGTCACGCAGGCTTGGGCGCAGTATCCCCAAGATGCAGCCATACCCGCACCCGGTCCCGTGTCCCCCACCCCAAAGTCCCTGCCCCAAATCCCACCTCGGGGCCATTGAACACCGACGGCTCATTCATGTCGTTCCAGATGTACAGGTCAGTCGTACTGCCTTCGTACACCGACGTCGAGAACTGGTCGGCCCACCAATCGCGAACTGTAGGGTTGAGCATATCCAGGTACGCACTCTCCCCGGGCCAGCAGTGCCTGGAGAAGAGATAGTGGATGGAAGGGCTAAAGGGGCTCTCAACGGTCTTAAAGACCACTTCACGATAGGGATCTGAGTGTGGGAGGACTGCATAGTAGGTAAAAGCATGCTGCTCTTCCCACCCTGGTCCCCTGTTGGGCACCATGCCATTGAAAGACCAAAAGTGCTTAGGGCCAAACCCACCCCTTGAAGTCTGCGCCATCCTTGGTCTTGACAAACAGCTGCTTCTCCTCCGCCTCCTTGAACACACGGTAATTTGGGTCGCTCTTGATATGGGGGTCCACGATGGTCACCATCTGGAAGAGGGGGAGGAGAGTCATGGTCGGTGGAGGGGTGATGATCGGGGGAGGGATGATGATTGGTGGAGGGGTGATAATGGGGGGAGAGGTGATGATGGGTTGAGAAGTGATGGTTGGGGGAGAGGTGATGGTGGGAGAGTTGTGCAAATTGGTGGAGGGGTGATAATGGGGGGAGAGGTGATGATGGGTTGAGAAGTGATGGTTGGGGGAGAGGTGATGGTGGGAGAGTTGTGCAAATTGAGGTATCCAGATGCATGCCAATGGCGGGCAGAAACCCAGAGTGAGGGCCCCCCCACCCCTGACTGGCCACCCCCACGCACTTTGCGCCCCCGCGACGCAAGGTCGCTCTGCATCGCAATCGGGTTTGGGAAGTAGGCCTTGTCCCAGGTGAAGTATCTATGGGCGAGATTCGAGGTTGCCACAGATCAGTCCAGGAAGGAGTCTGCGCATAGAGTGGCCCAGCCACAGCAGCATCCTTCCCAGCATGCTCTTGGGAGACTTGGCAAGGGCCTGAGGACTCTTGGAAACCCCAGAGAGTGTTCCAGACCAAGCAATAGATTGCTCGGCCAGCACCCCGCCTTTCTAAGAGACGCGCAATCGCCGCAGCTCCTTCGCCCCACCCACCTCTTGCCGTCGGTGTGCTCGATGTCCAGCCACAGCACATCATAGGGCAGGGCATGCTCCTCAAACCCAGCATCCACCGCCGCGATGTCCGCCTCATCTTTGTAGTTCCAGCGGCACTGGTGGTGCCCCAGGGAGAAGAGCTGAGGCATGGCGGTGCCGCCCGTGAGCACATGGTACTGGGAGGGCAGGAAAGAGGGGAAGAAGGGTCGTATGAGTGCATGCCAATGGGCAGTCCCAGGCGTGGTCCAGGTTGCCGGGCGCACACGCCCCTCTCGGTCACAGGTGGGCGCAGAGATCATCCTCCTCAGCACCTCCATTTCAGCTCTAATTGTGCAGCAAGGCAGGGTGCATCAGATCGCAGGAGCTCAAGTAGCTTGCTGGGGTCCTCCCTTCACGCACCTGCCGTGCCACCTCTGGGGGCGAGGGCCCTAGGAGGAAGAAGAGGTCCAGCACGCCGCTCTCAGCGATCCATCGGGTGCTGGTGCCGGCGACGCTCTTCACCACGTCCACATACATCTCTGCCGCGTTCAGCCTGGGGTGTGGGCGGGAAAGGGGCGGTGTAGATCCATATAAATCTGCTGAGGCAGGCCACAGGCTCACCAAAAAGCACCCACAGCATCACCTTTCCCACCATTTCCGCCCAATCCCAACCTCTGTCCCATCCGGCCCACCAGAAGACTCCGGTGGTTTGGCCGGAGCGGTGGCCAATCAGGTAGGGGATGGAGCCGTAGAGGCCAAAGGGCGAGTTGGAGAGGTGCTCAAACACGTCCAGGTTGTAGAGGCGGTATGGCTCGCTGACAGTCCCATTGTCGTCTGCGGCGGTCGGGTGTTGATGAGGGGAGGGGGGGGCTATGTACAATGAAGTCCCAAGGGAGGTTGCATTGAGAAGGGATGCTCGACTTGGAGCACCCAGCTCCAGCCCCATGACTTTGGGATTCGCTGAAACTGCCTCCCTGTTGCAATCCAGATGACCAACCTCACATGCAAGGTCGCCATTCTGAAACCCCCCGCGCCGCCTCACCAATGGTGGGCGCCAGAGAGAACTGGGTCGCGCGCTCTGGCAGCCCAAAGACGTGCTGCGTGTCGTGCAGCAGGACATCAAAGCCGATGGCGTTGGGTCCGCGGGGCTTGGAGTCCACGTGGCCGTTAAAAGTCTCCTCCCACCACCCGGCCGGATCATTCTCCTGTGAGGAGGGGGAGAGAGGAGGGGAGCAGGGAGTAACGCATTGCATGACTTGCGTCCAGGCGTTAAAGGACGGTGCGATGTTGAAACAGCTCTTCTCAGCTGCAAGCCTCGGGCCTCCTCAATTGAAAAAGAGTTTCCCAAAGCCAGAACAAACCCCGGAAGAATCCCAGGGCCTTGAGAGACATCCTGGTTCCCACCTGCTTGGTGCGGGTATGCTCAAAGGCAAAGTGGCCGTCGGCGTTCCAGGTCAGCACGTGCGTGCCGTCCGATGCGGTGACAGAAAGGGCAACTGGTGAGAAGTTCAGCGATGCAGTGGCGCCACTGGATGTCCTCAGCTGCAGGGCAGAGCTGGACTGGGACACGATGGTCCACTCCTGCGCAGGGTGAAGCATTTGCTCGAGGCTTTATTTTACGAGATGCGCAGGTCAGGGGTGGTGGCGCCCATGCCAGGTAGGGAGCCCGCGCATGCACCCTCCCGCCCCCCAGCATTGCTCGCCCGGTGGACGACACACCACCAACCTGTTGGGAGGCAGAGGCCGAGGGCACCAGGATGCCCGGCACCTCGAAGCGCGTCCCGTCCAGCTCGTTGATGTGCAGGCGCACGATGCCCCCCATGCTGATCAGGCGCAGGATGAGGGTGGCGCCGGGGGCGGCGGGGGAGGCCAGATGGGCCACCACATGGGCACCGCTCACGCTCACGCTGGTGGGGTCGATGGCAAAGCCGGGGCCGGGGGCGTTGCGCAGGCGAGTGCAGAAGGCAGAATCGGCGCAGGTCTGCATGGATCGGATGAGATATTGGGTATGAGGTGAAGTTGGGTGCTGTTCTGGACCGCGGTAGGCTCGAACCGAGCCTGCAAGATCGGCTTGCCTTGAAGTCGGAAGCCTTAACAGCGTCCACCGCATGCCCTGCTGCCAGCAGGAGAATGACCGTCATGGCCAATGCGCATGATCTGAGATGCATGATGATGATGTGCTGGGACGGCCGTGCCTTTTGAGCCAGCTCCCTCGGCAAAGCCCGCGGGAGTTTCAAGTACTGCCAAGCCCAGCACGCTTGACGGACTCGGGAGATCAGCAAGGAGCTTCAAAGGGGACGGACTCGCATCTTTGCAATCATAAGTTTGCGGTGATGAGGGATGGTTGGGCCAGTTGGTATGCCTGTGGCGTTTGCCATAGATCATTCGCAGGGATCGCTGAGTGTTGGGACCCCCAGCCCTGAAATGCATGATGCGGACAGTCCGACATCAAGGTTCCGAGAACCAGAAACACCCTTGGCAAGGAGTAAAGATATACCTCATTCCCTGCATGCCATAATAAAACACTATTGAGGTGTCGACATGCTCCGTAGGTAGCATCGAGGTCATCTGAAATTTACGCGGGGGGGGGGGGGCGAACCCTAGCACCTGCCCAATGCTGCCGGTCTATTTCGCCATTTCGGAAGCTCCAGAGCATAAGCAACCAGGCCACGTAGAGAGACCAGAGAGAATTGCAGCCATCCAGGCTGCTCTCCAGTCGTTGGGTCTGTTGGACAACCTTAACCAGGTGCATGCAGGGAGAGGATTGGGGGGGAAGCAGGGAGCTCTCAGGAACTGCCCCCATCATCTTGACAGACCACCAGCCCCCTGCTGCACTCCAGGTTCACAGCACGATTCCTGGAGAGATTAGAGATGCTGTCATTGACAGCGTGCATGCATACCGCGACGCCCTCCTGTCCAGAGGGGCGGCGGCGCCTGGACCATACGTCGGTGACACACTGGCAATTGCAGACTTTGACGATCCCGACGGCCAGACCTTCCTCACCTCTGCATCACTGCCCCTGGCATTGCAGGCATGTGCGGATGGTCTGCTGGTTGCAATACTCCCTTCAGTACTCCTCACACTCCTCAACATGCACAATCACCACCCTGGGGGCAGGCCGTGAGTCTGACGCTGAGCACCCTGAGCCAAGTCGTGTCGAGCAGCTGCCCCGGGGTCTGCTTCCTGCGGCCCCCGGGACACCATGCCACAACAGCGGGTCCCATGGGGTATTGCCTATTCAACAACGTGGCGGCGGCAGCCCGCTATGTGCAGAAGCACCTCTCCCTGCCCAAGGTGTGTGGCTGTAATCTGTGTGCATGATGGGTGTGGTGCTGGTGGAACGTTTTGGCGCCAGTCTCCGTTTTGGCAGGCGAAGGTCCAGGGGGGCCCCAAAGGTCAGCCAACCCCGCCTTCTGTGCGGCATCACTGGCATGTTCACCTGCTTCACAGGTCATGATTCTGGATTTTGACGTGCACCATGGCAACGGGACGTGCGAGATCTTCGACACGGATCCCTCGGTGCTGGTGCTGGATGTGCACGAAGAAAGCGCGGTCTACCTGGAGTACGGGTCGGGCGTGGACGATGCTGGGCGTGGGGAGGGCGGGGGCTTCACCATCAACGTGCCCCTGCCCCGTGCGTGGTGTCTGATTGGGATGCGGCAAAGGATGTACTCTAACTCAGATTGAGGGTGTTAAAGAGGGGCCCTGACGCATGCTCCATGCTTCGGCAGGGATGCAGGCATGCTCCCAGTCTTCTGTGGTGCGTGCAGTGCAGTGCACACGGTGCGCAGTCTGCGTACAGGCATTGCTTGCACCCTTTGGATGTGGCATTGTTCGTTCCCTACACCGCTGATGTCCAGCCACAGACACTTTACCCCTTCCCTGTGCCTTCCCCCAGGGGGTGCCGGCCATGCCAGCGTACTCAAGGTGTGGGATGACATCGTCGCACCCGCCGCTGAGCGCTTCCGTCCCGACCTCATACTGGTGTCGGCCGGCTTTGATGCGCACGAGGACGACCCTTTCCAGCTCCTGTGCTACCGGACTGAGACCTACGGCGAGCTGGCCTCCCGCCTCTGCGCCCTGGCGACCCGTCTGTGTGGTGAGTGCCACCCTGCATATGTCTGCGGTTGGTTCCTGGCCAGGGTTTAGCGATGTGGGTGATGCGCAGTGGATTCAAGCACGCCGCACCCATGCGCAGAGGGAAGGATCCTATTTTGTCTGGAGGGCGGCTACAACACCGAGGCCCTGGCTGCGTCTGTCACTGCGGTCTGCTCTGCGCTCCTGAGGAGGAATGCGGTCCCGGAATCTCCACTGCTCAGCGTCAAGGATGAAGGAGTTATTGATGAGCCTTCTGAGCTGGCTGACCAGGTCTCCGCTGTCATCGCCAGGGTCAGGCAAATACATGGCCTTGGCTAGCAACCTTCCCCCTACATGACTCGACCCATGTGTCACACGCTTGTGTTCTGTCCTCCATCATATCACCCATGACTTGGCACCCATGTGTAGTACGCTCACGACTCCTCCTGTACACGATGCACACCACACTCAACGCATCAAGAGCCACAGCATGGTTCGTCACAGGCTCAAGCGGGCACTCCTTCTCGGCACGCCTCTTCCAGAAGTGCAGCCCAGGCCTGCTGCAGTATGGGCAGGGCCGGCGCGGGGTACCAGGCTCGTAGCTCTCGGAGGAGGAACCCTGGCTCGTCCAGGAGGGCCGCCAGCAGGCTCCGCCGCGAGTCCACCCCCGCCCGCTCCAGGGCCAGCAGGAGGTTCGAGACCCTGGCCCCACCCCTGGCCCCTGGCCGCGCCAGGGCGGCGGGCGGGGCGGCCAGACCCCCCGCCAGCGGCTCCAGCGCCGGCAGCACCCTGCCCTCCAGCAGCGCCGCGGCGAAGCGCGCGCAGCGCTCGGCTGGGTCGGGGTGGGGCGCGGCGGTGCGCGGCATGGCCCAGCCGTGCCGGCCGAAGGTCACCTCGTGCCAGGCCAGCACCGCATCGCGGGCGGGGCTGTAGAAGGGTGCCGGGGCGGGGAGGGGTGCGCTCAGGCTGCACAGCGCGGCGGCGGTGGCGGGGAGCCAGGCCGGGTCCAGGGCTGTGACCCCGGAGACGTAGGGTCGCTTAGCGGTGCGCACCAGGTCTGTGTAGAGCAGGAATGCGGGGGGCGCGCGGTGCAGGCCGGAGAGGGGGTGCAGGAACACCGGCTCCTCGAGCTCCGCGGCCTGGTACCGCACCGCGCGGGAGCTGTAGCCCTGTGGGGTGAACCGGGTGGTTGGCTTGGTGAATGAGGAGAGGATGGACGCGTGAAGCGGCTGACGATCGCGCTTGCCTGCTTGCCAGGGGGTCTCGTCCCACACAACCAAGTGTGGGAGAAGTGTCACTTTCTCCCCTTCACACCCACTCGATCCGGTGTCCCCCCCCGACCCAAGATCCATACCTGCTCCCTCTGCCCTGCCAGGTACTCTGCGGAGCGCTGGCGCCTGGCCACGCGGTCCGGCCAGCCCGCCAGCATGGCCCGGCGCAGGGCGTCGGCCACCGCCGGCCCCGGCGCCGGCAGCGGCTTCACGCCGTCCAGGGCAGCCAGGCTGACCGCGTGGTCCCCCCCGAGTCCATCCACGGGGCAGGCGGTGAGCACACGGGCCAGCTGGGCGCGGAGGGCCACGGCCTCCTCCAGGTGCCGCGCGTGCAGCCCGGCGCCGGCAGCCCAGCCCGCGTCGCGGCCGTGCGCCAGGTAGGCGCACAGCGCGCGCAGCGCGCTCAGCCCGTCGCTGTCCTGGTCGCGCAGCGCGGCCTGTGCCTTGCGGCGCGTCTCCGCGGCGGCGGCGGCAGCGGCCGCCGCGGTGGCGTCGTCGCCCCCCCCAGGCGCCGCCAGCTGGAGGAAGGGCGACTCCACCGACAGCGCCGCGGCCAGCGCGACGCCTGCGTCCAGCAGCCCCGCCGCGCGGCCGCCCTCGCTCGCGGCGTGGAGCAGCATGCGCGCGTGGCGCGGGTTCACCGGCAGCGCGGCCATGGCGCGGCCCAGCGGGGTCAGTTCCTCGTCGCCGGCGCGCAGCGCGCCCAGCGTGGTCAGCACCGCCACTGCGGCGCGCAGTGCGCTGGGCTCGGGCGGCGTGGGGAAGGGGAAGTTGTGCACGCGCGCCACGCCCATGGACTTGAGGGACAGCACCACCGACTCCTGGGGCGAGCCCAGGATCTCGGGCGCCGCGTGCGCGGGGAAGGCGTCGTTGAAGACCGCGGAGGAGAACAGTCGGTAGGCGTGGCCAGGGCCCGTGCGCCCAGCGCGCCCAGCGCGCTGCGCGGCTGAGGCCTGGCTCACCCAGCCCACCTCGTACCGGGCCATGCCGCTGGCCGTGCTTTCCAGCACGCGCTGCTTGGCGCGCCCCGCATCCACCACGTACCGGATGCCTGGAGACCGGGGGGGAGATAGGGATTGGGGGTGCGACAGGGGGGGTGAGGTAGGGTGTGTTGGGGGGGGGGAAGATGTGCGCAGAAGCCCAGGCGGGCGGCTGCTGGAGGACCCCAGGCGGCGAGGAAGCCTGGACTCCACGCCATGCATTCTGCCCATTCCCTGACCGAAAGCCTTGCAAAGGAGCCCCCACATGATCCTGCACGACCCCATCGACGCCTCACCGGGGATGGTGAGGGAGGTCTCTGCCACGTTGGTGGCGACGATGACCAGGCGGTGGCCGGGCGGCGCAGGCCTGAAGACCTCGGCCTGCCCCGCAGCAGGCAGCATGGCGAACAGCGGGACGACGTGAACGGGGCCGGGCCCCTGGGCAGCCCGTGATGGAGCGGCGGGGGCGGGAGCAGTCAGGCCCTGCGACGGGAGCAGGCGAAGAGGGGTGGGATGGTTGTGCTGACGAGGGGTTCCGCCTGCCTGTGGTCAGACGGTGGACCCTGCACGATATGCAGAGCCCAGGTCGAGGCATGCACGCTGGCGTCTCCTCCCACATCAGGATGGCAGGGAGCGCAGACCGCCCCCATCCTCGCTCACCAGTCTCTTTTCGAACTCGGCTTCAGCCAGGGCTAGCTGCTCTGGCGTGAAGCCCGCTCCACCCATGACATCGACTTCCTCCTCCTCCTCTTCATCTATGAGAGGCAGGGGAGATGGGAATGAGGATTTTGCCGAGGCTGCAAGCATCAGTCAGTGCCGGAGATGCGTCTTTGGCAAGACCAGGGAGGCAGATTCGTGGGATCAGAGCACAGTAGGCAATGCTCAAACGCCCTGAAAGAGTGCCATAGCAATGTGGAGTGCCAAGCCTACCCCGTACCTGGTGCATCCCAATGCCCCTCCATGGAAGTAGTCCAGCTCACCTTCTCCATCGTCAAAGTCGTCCAGGTCCTCTGCCTCGGCATCCAGGAAGTCGATGGCATCCGCGCCAAACCCTTCCTCTGCCGCGTCGCCTCCAGACACGATGTCGCCGGCCTCCTCCGGCGGCGCAGAGGCTGGCAACGCCGGCTGGTTTCGTCTTTGGGCCTTGAAGGTGGTCTCGAGCTGCTTGCACAGCTGCTTGACCTCGGCCTGCCCGGTAAGGAAAACCAGGATGCCACCGGGGGGCAGCTGCCTGTGTATTTGTGCCACCTGCGTTGCATTGCATTGGGGTACAGAGATGGGAAGGAGGGGAGGTGTCGAGTGCTGAGCCCAGGGTGGCGAGACAAGCAGAATCCCACACCCAGTGGGAGCCTTGAACCTCCTGGGCATCAATACCTGGTGTAATGTAGCAAGCTCATCTGCTAACCATCCTCAGGACCGAGCCTCCCGAACACACCGTGCATGCTGCAACCCATGCTGCCACAGCCCCACTCACCTTGCGATGCGCTGCACCCACGTAGTCGTTCATCTCCGTTCGACGGCTGAAGTGCACCGTCACAGGGTACTGCCTCGCCGGCACGGTGATCAGGGGCGGCGGGCGCGGGAACAGGCGCTGGTTTCCGACAAAGTCCTCCACCCTGCAGGGCATCCACGGGAAGGTTGAGGCTCATGCAACCTTCTGCCCTGTGTCAGAGCATCATACACTTCTGGACGCCGGCACTCTGACACCCAATCACCAAACAGCAGGCTCCTGGACTGCCCTGCATCCATGACACCTACATGCCCCCCCCCCCCCTCACCTCAGGGTGGCGCTCATGATCACCAGCTTCAGAGGCCAAACCGGAACCCCACCAGGGCCTTGCTGCTGCTGCGAGTGCATCTGCCGTCGCAGGGAAACAACCCGGGACAGGAGTCCTGAGGGGGTATTTAGGAACAGGGACGGGGAAATGTTTTGTAGAGTGTGAAGCTCCAGGGTGTGCTCCAGGATATTTGGTACCACAGCATATGACCCTTCGAATGGACATGAGGCTGGTGCCCATGAGCGACATGCCTGGCTGTCGTGAAAGCTCGGTGTGGGTAGCTGGCGCTCAAACATAAGTCCCCCCAGGCCCCGCCTCGCAGCCCTCGATTCCGACACCAACAGCACGACAGCGCCCCTTCCCGACCGATCTTACCCAGCAGGATGTCTGTGTTGAGGGACCTCTCGTGCGCCTCATCCACCAAGATGGCGCTGTAGTGGGGCAGCAGGAAGTCGTGCTGCAGCTCCCTGCAAGCACGGGACAGAGGTGGGGCATGAAATCGACCGGGGCTGTGCAACCGCGGCAGTCTGCGCGTGCAGCTGCAAGCAAGACGACGCCTGCCTGTCCAGGCCTCCGTTTCCAGTTACAATGTGCCCTGAGCCTGTCCTGCACCTGAGCAGGATGCCGTCTGTCATAAACTTGAGCGCCGTCGCGTCGCCCACGCTCCTGTCGTAGCGCACCTGCACACACGTGCCGGGGATGGAAGTTGTGTCCCTTGACCGCCAGGCACCCTGGCCCCCCTCCCTGCCCTCCCAGCGTCGTCATGAGGCCCCTTGCACCAGCAGCAAACCCCACCGCCCTCCACTCACCTGGTACCCAACCACGTCCCCCAGTCGGCTGCCCAGCTCGTCCGCGACGCGCTCTGCTGTGGAGATGGCGCCAATACGCCGGGGCTGGGTGATCCCGACCGCGCCAGCCCGTTCCGGGAAGCGGGGGCAGCCGAAGCCGGCCTCGAGCAGAAACTGGGGCACCTGTTGCCAAGGGGGATGGGTGAGAGGCATGCGGTAATGGGCCTTGATGCAATAGAGGATGAACGCGACAGGACATATGCACTGCTTCGGGACCCATACATTGCATTGGAAAACGTTCCCTGCAGCAGGACAGCGTGGAAGGTGATGGCCACCTCGGCGCACAACAACCCCCATCATGATCCTGCCACCGTCCTCGCCCACCTGGGTGGTCTTGCCACACCCCGTCTCCCCGGAGAGCACGACCACGTCGTGCTCGGCCAGCAGCTCCATGATCTCCTGCTCCATGCCCAGGATGGGCAGGCCCTCTCTGGGTTGAAAGAGGGAGGGAGGTGTGGTTCTGCGAGCGCCATGCCCAACCAGACGTCTAAGGACTCCCCGCATTCTGCCGCAAACTGAATCACACAGCAAAACCCTTCCTCCCCACAGCACCCACACCTGGCAGCCTGGATCTCGGGCCTGCGCTCCACCGAGACTGAGCGGGGGTGGGGAAGGTTCTCGCGGGGCACGCTGGGCGCCAGGCGCGCGGGCCCCTCGTCCTCGTCAGCACCGCCCAGCCCGTCGCCCAGGCCCAGCTGCTGCCTGGCCTGCGCCAGCGCCTGGGCCAGGGGCGGGTGGGGAGCGGTGTCACTCCCGGACTCCTCACCACCTGTGCGGGCCTTCTTGAGGGCCGGCTGCGCCTCTTCCTGAGGAGACTGGGGCTCGTCCCACCGGCGCGGCGCAAACTGCGTGCGCGCGGGGGCGCTGGAGGGCCGGGGTGTCGCCTCCTCCTCGCTGCTGCTGTCGTCGCTGCTACCGACGTCCGATTCCGAGTTGGGGTTGTGCCGCGGGGTGGGGACGTCGTCGTCCTCCACGTGGTGACCTGCGGCGCGCAGGGCCTGCCTGCGCGCCGACACCTCCTTCCTGGTCTCCTTCTGGCCGCGTGCAGCGAGGGGGCGCAGGGCCTGCAGCGTCTCCGGGTCCAGGGCGGTCTGGGAGAGGGATTGCAGCACGTTGTCACGCGCGCTGCGGCGCTCCTTCTCCTCCTGCACGCGCCGGGCCTTGCGCTTCTGCGACTTGCTCAGCGGCTTGGCGACTGGCTCGGCAGGCTCCTCCTCCTTCTGACCGCAGGTGCCACCCATCGCAGGGAGGATGAGGGCATTGCTGTCAAAGGGGAGCTCTTGCCTGCGACAGGAGGGTGGGGCAGACGGGGGGCTTGGGGTGTGGCTAGCCGGATGTCAGCCCGGGGCCTGCATGCTCCCCCGCCCCACAGGCTCACTCAGCATCGTCTCCATCTGTCAGTCCGATAGGGGCCTTGAACTGCTTGCTGGACAGGGATATCTTATTCTTCTGCTTCCTCTGCCGCTTGCTCGTCAGTCTCCGCATGGCGACCACGCCTGGTCAGTCTCAAGACTCCGCAGCTACCATGCGGGCCATGCCTATCAATTAACCTCATGCATTGCGCAATGTTCTTAATGTAGTACCCTTTTATCCCTCGAGGCGAGTCTCGCTGAGTCTCGTCGATTCACTTCGTCTCGTAGGCTGTGCGCGCGCGCGCTCTCGCACACTTCCGGGCGTTCCTGTTCAAGGGTGAACATGTACATGAGTGATCTGCATTCCTCTCCCTGTGCTGTGCTCTGGTGGTGTCCTCTTGTGAGATCAAATATGGCCTGAATCAGATTGCTTCAGAGCAGGTCGCAGGAAGGCAACCGGATGGGACGCTCCAGAAGCCGGAGCAGGTCTCCTCGCAGGACCCATAGGTCTCGGAGTCGGTCTGCGGATCGCTACAGGCACCGCTCAAGCAGGGAAAAAGACTGTGACGAAGAGGCGGATAAGCGTAAGTATGCTGGATCTACACCAGCCCAGCACCAGCACCAGAGCACAGGTGGCACTGCGGCGAGCAGTGATGCAGAGAAGAAAGCGGCTCGCCTGGCCAAGCTCCAGGCGTGGAAGCTGCAGCAGGCGGGAGGTGTATCCAGTGCTCAGCATCCGGCCCCTCCAGTGACCATGGCGGTGCACCAGGCCCACCCCATTTCTCCTCCCACTGCCCTGCCATTGCCTGCCCAAGGAGGCGGTCAGAGAGACGAGGACGAGGTGGACCCTCTGGATGCCTTCATGGCAGCAGAGGTACGGGTAGCAATACATTGGTTTTTTTCCATAAGTCTGGTGGCTACTTGCCAACAGATCCTCTGGTCATATCATCTGTTGGGTTGCAACACGACCAGCGCAAACCGTACGCGCAGGTACTCCCAGAGGTCGCTGCACGTGAAGCTGAGGAGAAGAAGCGTGCCGAAGATGAGCGTGCCAAGCTGAAAGAACTCTTGGCGAAGGGCAAGCTGCCAAAGGCACTGGAAGAGTTGATCCAGGACGATCAGGAGGAGACTCCTGATGAGATCATCGAGGCGAGTGGTCGGCTATGGTCAGGAATTCAGTGCGAGGGTGTGTTGCATGCAATGTGCTTCGTAACAAGTGTGCAGCATGCGAGAGTGTCCCTGGCGACACCCATCACTCGCTTCACAACTTGAGCTGATTGTTGGGACAGCCTAACTTGTTTCTATCATCCTCCAAATGGACAAGTTGTGTTTTTGGCTTAATCCATTCGACTCCTACAGATACCCTCCAACAAAGTGAAGCTGGTGGTCGGCCCGGCAGGAGAGAAGATCAAATTCATCCAGCGAAAGAGCAAGTGCCGCATCCAACACGCAAAGGAAGAGCAGGAACTGGAAGTTGGCTTCGGCATGGGACCTCTGTACAATCTCCCCATCAAGACCAATGACCCCAATGCACCTGTGAGTGGGGATAGGTGGAGCAGACGGTCTATGTCGGCATTGCTGGTTGGATATAGAGTCTCAGACTGATGTTGGATACAGGCAACAACATCTCACTGGGATGGTGCTGATCATTGGCATCGCTGCCTGCTGAAGCACTGCCTTTGACCTGATTCGCAGCCCAAGATGACCAAGCTCCTCTTATTTGGTGATTCCACCGCGGTGGAGGCTGCGAGAGTGCTGATCATGGAGGCCATCGACAACCGGGAACAGAAAGTCAAGCAGCGCCAAAAGGAATACGATAAGAAGAAGGACGTGAGTTGTGTTCTTGAGTTCCCTTCCGTATGCAGCGATCCTTGCTGAGCCCGTGAATTCGGACTCTTCGGCCCACTGAATTGATTCATTTGGGCGCAGGGCCCCATGCCATCTGTGGCCTCTTGTACATCCCATATCCCTCTGAGTATCTCCACTTCCCCTTCAACATGCTGTCCGCTCGATATCTGCTCCAACAGGCAAAGAGGCTGCAGCGGCAACTGTACCACATGAGGCACGCCCTTGACTATGAGACGCTGGGCCTCCCACTGGGAGCATCCAAAGCTGACTGCAAAGCCGCCTATCGCAAGCTGGCCCTGCAGTGGCATCCCGACAAGAACATGGGTGAGTCCTGGGCAGCGCAAATGTGTGGGCATGGGAGGAACCACGAATTGGGGCTGCCAATGATATCCTCACACCTGTCATTCACATCACTCAACCTTCATCATCAACAATCTTCCACCCTTTGCAGACCGGCGAGAAGAGGCAGAGAAGATGTTCCAGAACATCTCCAAGGCCTACGAATCACTCATGTCCACTGACGAGGATGCCACCATCCAACAACTTGCACATTGAGAGGTCAAGTTGTTTCAGTGTTGGAAGCTATGTCCCTCCCTGGCATGAGTTGAAGTTCCAAGCAGTGGTGGGCATGTGGGTGGAGAGCAAAACATCACACCGTCAAATATCACCCCGACAGCCTCCCAGCCCACCATGTTGCCCCTGCAGTTCATGCCACTAGGCAATCAGGAATCTGCCGCACACACGTTCCCCGCCGAATGAGGATCGTGGCTTGGCGCAAAGCCGCCCACAAAGGGCCACGAAAGGGGTGCGGAGAGGGGGGCAGGCATCGACGCAGGAGGAGGGCCCCCAAATGCAGAAGGGCAGAGCTCCCCAGCCACAAACAGGCGGAACGACAGCAGCCCGGTCAAAGCTACTTTCACATCTCGCATCACGAGAGAGACACGACACGCAGGATTTGCAACCGTTTGGTGCCCCAGTGACTCTGCAGCTCCAGTTCTCCTCCACTTCTCCTGTGCCTGTGCTTCTGGGGTTGCAGGGTGACGTGGCAGCAAGAGCAGGAGTCGACTTTGATGAGTTGTCCTCGTCCGCCGCCTCCACCCTGAGAACCCGTCGCAGGCAACAGAGAGGCCCTACTTAGGGGCCAGAAGGGTGACCTCTGATGCCTTCCCCGCAGATTGAGCCGACCAATTGCCGGCACCGACAGGGGTCTTCTCTGGGGGGGACTCAAGAGTCACGCTCTTTCTGGAAGGCCGCCATACACTCACAGTGCAGGCAAGTTTTGAAAGCATCGATGGGGAATAATCATGGAGGCATGCAGCCACATGTGGGTTATTTCGCCTACGCTTGGGCGTCAAAGACTCTGGAACAGAGATCCAGAGCATAGGCAAAAGGAGACCGAAAGAGTCGCTCTCATTGAATGGCAGACGTTCAGGCTGTTCAAGACGGCGGGGCATGCGCCAGCCAAAGTGTGATATTATTAGTCAGTCAGCTCTCCCATCTTAGGGTGAGAGTACTTGAAGTGCCAACATCGGACCTGTACGCCACTGCTTGAGCGTAGGATGCGAGAGCTGTCGTCGCTGAGGTCAGCGTTTTTGTCCAGGTCATGAGATGGCTCTGGTAAGCTTGGGTGGAGGCTAATACCAGGCCACCAGCTGCTGAGAAGAAAGCGTAATTCACACCTTCTGGTGGGTTGTCTACGAATTTCAGCGAAAATGAGAAGTCATTGCCGTTCTTCGTGACGCTCCCGTCGATGTTCCCAAAGATTGGGGGGGGTGGAGAGGGTCCCAGAGGGGGTGGTGAAGGATTGAGCAGAGCCAGCGGTGTCGCCTCATGAATATAGAGGCCACCTACGAAGATCATTGCGGAGCCAAAGGAGTAGGCTGCTGATAGCTTCGAATCTCGGCCTTTAAAGGAAATGGTGGTTGTTGTGTCAGATGGTTGATTCTCGTACACTCTGCCCAGACCGGTCAGGTTCGATGAGAACAGGGAGCATTGAATGTAAAATGGTACATATCGTCCTGTTGTGACAACACAAGTGATATTATTAAATCCATCCTTGGGAGCACTGAAGTCGATTGTGGCAGATGCAGGTGGCATTGGAGGTGGTGGAGACGGTGGTGGTGGTGGTGGTGGTGATGGAGGGGGACTGGGTGAAGGAGGGGGGCTAGGCGGAGGAGGGGGACTGGGTGGAGGAGGGGGACTGGGTGGAGGAGAATGGCTAGGTGGAGGAGGAGGACTGGGAGGAGGAGAGGGGCTGGGGCTTGATGGCGGTGGCGGTGACTTCTTGGCGGGAGGGGGAGGGGATTTCTTGGCGGGCGGCGGTGGAAACGCGAGAGTCCTTGCATTCTTGCGAAGCTGAAGCAAGTTGCAATCGTTGACGACTTTGCGATCCCCGACGCTGTTGAAGCAGCGGTTGCCCTTGCCCTTGTTGGCATCTCCCCAGTTGGCAGTGCCCACGTTAGAGTTACCTGCAGAGGTAGCACCATATCACTGTTTACTCTGTTTCACCCAGGGTTGCAGCAGCAGTGCACATTCTGTATGCCGTTAATAACCCCTGCTTTGCTCACCAATGTTGTCATCCCCGACGTTCCTAGTGCCAAAGTTGTTCTTGCCCTTACTGCCGGAGCCGATGTTGCCACTGCTGTCTGCCGTGCACGCCTTCTGGCCCGCCTTGAGGCACTCCACGGCCACCAGGATCTCCGTAGAGCGTGGTGTCACGATCTCCAACGTGCTCATGCGGATGGCACTCACTGAGAGACCCATGATGTCGAGAGTGGATTTGCGGACAGATCCCGCCTTGTTGAAGCCCTTATGCCTGCAACATGTGAGAGGTGGGCGTGCATAGATCAGGGTGTGCTTGTCATGGTACTTGTAATATTCCATGCCCTCCTGATGGTGAGATTGACTGGGTCTGCTCCGTGATGTGCCAGCGCATACTCTGATGCGCCCCCCCCCCCTTCTGCGGTACTTACTTGCAAATGACATCTGCACTGTCGATCGTCGTTAGATAAGCATGGGCTCCCAGACTACAAGACATCAAACACATGAGTAATGATGACATGTTATCGGGAAGAAGAACCTAACCAAGATTCGACTCGAGTACAAGGTTTATGTGCGTGAACAGAAAAGCAGGCATGCCGAACCGCTAAGAGTTGGGTGGGAACACGGATACTGGGGCCCTTCCGGAGCCATGTGCGCGGGGTCATCAGGCGGAGAAGGACGTCACCGGTGCCGCACGAAAACCCGCTCCCCTCTCCGACCCAACAGGCCCCAAATGAACAAAACACACGTCTCACATTGCACTGGGGAGGGCGATGAAAGTGGAGCTGCATGTGGCCTGCGGTGGCCGGGAATGCTGAGGAAGTGGGTGAAGGAGGGGCGAGCGCAGAATGGCTGACGTGGGATCGACCAGCGAGCTCTCCAACTCACCGCGGAGGCACATCTGGTCAATAATAGCACGAGACCAGTCATGAAGATACAGTTCCTGACGGCCGGTGACATTCTGTGCCTTGCGGTGCTGTCACTGTTCCGCCTACTGAACGTGTTTGCGGTACGTTTGGGGTGCACTGCCTTTCTGTCAGCACTCCTTTACCACGCTGTTCAGTGGTTGAATACTCCCCTGCAAGGCTTGGGATGATTCTTCTGTGAATTTGCTTTAGCTATGGTCGCAAGGTATCGCGTTCGACGCAGAAGATGCTTGTCGCGGAAATCCGGAGGGAGCCTTCCGGTGCCAACGACGAAACGGAGCCCGGTGAACGAGGAGTCCGATCTACGAAACCACCTCGCAAGGTACAGCAATCCAACAATGGATCCTACACCAGCACATCACAGGCCTCGTCGTCCGTTGGATACCCAATAGAATATTGATGAGAATGAAAGCTTTTAAAATCTCACCGCCGCTTCAGGATTAGCGCCGCTGCATCTGGAAGACCCTCCGGCATCCTCGTGGAATGTCGTGTCGTATCCTGCAGAGAGCAACATCTTACATAGAAAACCCCAACCAGCAGTGCGGCTTGATGGCGGGTCTCATGGCCAAGCTGCTCTTGAATGAGCATGCCCCAGGCGAGCAATGCGTGTATATCTGGCAACATGTCGGGACACCCTCAATGGTTTATCTTTGATAGACAAGTATTATTTCAGTGGATCACTCGCTGCCTGGTCCATCCGTCAGGTGAAGCAAGCCCAACGCCCTTTTCACACTAGCGACTGGTTTCACCAGTCGCTCGAGAACGAGGATGTCCGTGGAGACGCTTCTGCTCGGAAGATACTTCAACAACTTTAAATCAATTCGACAAACATTGGCAGGCAAACAGTTGATTTGAGACGTTCATCGGAGTTTGTTATGTACGATCATGCTCCGCAAGATTTGACACATGAGGCTGCCGGAGGGTAGTCCGGATGCGGAGATGCCATTCCTGAGGCGGCGCTGAGGAGTTCCAAAGCTGCCATCGCCATCGGGTGACTTGTCCTGGAACCAATGGTATATGAGGCCTGGGACAAAGAGTTAGATTGCTGAAAATCGGTTATCACTCCCTTGCGAGTCAACTGAATGGATCCAACGCCGCTTTCATTCTGCATCGTTATACCATGGGACACGGCAGGGTCTTTCCGGATTTCCGCGAGGAGCATCAAGAGCTTTGCTCATATTTCCCTGCACCCATAAACGCTGCAAGCGCAGGGGCCCAGTAGATTAATTGCAACACTTGCAGCGTGATATTCGACCGAGGTCGAGCGAAGAAAAGGCGTACCGACGCAGGGCAACGCATCTCATCCTGACCGCAAACACGTTCAGCATTCGGAACAGGACGAGCACCGCGAGGTGCAGGATGCCACCGTCCGTCAGGAACCCTACCTTCCTGACTGGCCTCGTCCTGCTGCTGACCAGATGTGCCTTCGCGGTGGGTTGGATTGCTCCCTGGTCGATGTCGATCCCACGTCAGCTGCCCTTCGCGAGTGCCCCATTTTCGCTCACTCTCCCCGCTTTCGGGCACACCGCAGGCCACATGCAGCTCCACTTTCGTCTCGCTTCCCAGTGCAATGTGAGGCTTGGGCTTTGTTCGTTGGGGGAAGAAGAGAGCGGGGTTTCAAGGTGCTTCACCCTTGCCGTCACTGTTCACACAAAGCCCTCGCGCACATCGCTCCGGTCGAGCCCGGGGTCCCTATGCAGCTCTCTCTAGGGCTGACAGACCTGCTTCTTCAGTCACGCACGTATAGATTGCACCGGAGATGGACCACTAGCGCATGTCTCTTCCCGACCCTACGCCAACAATTCGCGCATACTTTCGATTCCCTTGCAGTCTGGGAGCCCATGTGTATCTGACAACAGTCGACAGTGCTGATGCCATCTGCAAGTAAGTAACGCATGGTTGGATGTTTGTACCAGAGCATGTGCTTGTACATCACTGGTTTGCCTACGTGAAACAACCATCAAGCAGCTGCAGCATCTCACACGTGCCCACCTCCATCGAAACACGTCCATCTCTCACAAACGAAAGGTATAAGGGCTTCAGCAAGTCCGGGTCCATTCGCACCTCGACCCTTAACATCATGGGACTGTCCATGTCAGCCATCCGCATGAGCACCCTGGAGATCATGACACCACGCTTTACGGAGATCCTGGTAGCCGTGGAGTGCCTCAAGGCCGGCCACAAGGCTTGTACGGCAGACAGCAACGGCAACATCGGTTCCGACAACAAGGGCAAGAACAACTTTGGCACCAACAACGTTGGGGATGACAATATTGGTGAGCAAAGCAGGGGTTATTAACGGCATACAGAATGTGCACTGCTGCTGCAACCCTGGGTGAAACAGAGTAAACAGTGATATGGTGCTACCTCTGCAGGTAACTCCAACGTGGGCACTGCCAACTGGGGAGATGGCAACAAGGGTAAGGGCAACCGCTGCTTCAATAAAACAGGGGATCGCAAGATCATCAACGACTGCAGCCTGCTCGAGTTCGGGAAGCATGCATTAGTCCTTGCCTTCCCGCCCCCGCCTGCAAAGAAGTCTCCGCCGCCCCCGCTCAAGAAGTCTCCGCCGCCGCCCGCCAAGAAGTTTCCACCCCCACCGGTCAAGAAATCTCCACCCCCGCCTTCCAAGAAGTCACCACCGACACCCGCCAGGAAGTCACCTCCGCCGACTGCCAAGCAATCTCCTCCACCCTCCGCCAAGAAGTCTCCACCCCCACCTACCAAGAAGTCTCCACCCCCGCCGGTCAAGAAATCCCCACCCCCGCCTTCCAAGAAGTCACCACCGACACCCGCCAGGAAGTCACCTCCGCCACCCGCCAAGAATTCCCCACCCCCGCCCGCCGAGAGGTCGCCGCCACCGCCCTCAATCCAGAGCCCTCCTCCTCCCAACCCCCCGCCCTCACCACCTCCACCACCTTCCCCCCAGCCCCTCCTCCTCCTAGCCCCCCTTCTTCACCACCTTCACCACCTCCATCGCCTCCACCGATTCCCTCCCCACCATCACCACCGCCACAAGCGTCTGCCACAATCGAGTTCAGTGCTCCTAGTAAAGGTTTGGTTGACATCACTTTTGTAGTCACCACAGTGGTTTCTATACCCTCCGCCATTGTTTGCACCAATATCTCATCAGGTTAAGCCGAAATTGATGGTACATCTGCCATACCTCACTCTGCTGTCACCACTCTTCGCAACAGATTCCGAGAATAAGAGATAGCAGGAAATTACTCCTTTGGCTCTGCAAGGGTCTATGGTGCTAACAATGAACTCGAGGAAGTTCTACCGCTGACTCTGCTCAATCCTTCACCCTCACCTCCGGAACCCTATCCCCCACCACCAGCATTTGGGTCCATCAGCGGGAGCGTCACCAAGAATGTCAATGACTTCTCATTTTCGGTGAACATTGTAGACGTTACACCAGACCGTGTTAGATGGGCTTTTTTCACTGCAGCTGGTGGCCTGATTCGGGCTTCCAGAGAAGTATACAGCACACCAATGAGTTGGACCACCACTCTGGAGTCAAGTGAGACCGCTCTTGCGTCCCACGCCCAAGTTGTCGCGTACAAATTCGCTGGCGGCACTTCAAATGCTCTCACCTTGAATTGGTAGGGCTATGAGACCACGGGAAGGAATCCCTGGCTAGCTCAGGCCTACCTAGAGCATCATGAACGTCTGTCATGTCTTCACATGGGACTCCTGTGAAGAATCTTACCCTGCTCTTCCTTCATGTTTGTAGAGCTGTCCACGCCCTTGCCTACACATATTAGCCCACCTGTTCATGCAGTACTCCACATGTGTTGCCAGTTCATGTTTGTAGCGAGGTGGCCTTATCAGTGAGCATTGTTATTCAAGCAGGAACGCGACTCCCAAGGCTCAGTTCGATCCTCTGAACCGCTACCTCAACACCTTGTCTGAACCTCACGCCAACACTCTTGACCATGAGATTTGTACGAGAGTCAGGCTGCCCCCAGCAACAAGAACGAGTCGAAGATCGGTCAGAGGAATGAGTTTCGATGGGGGCAAGGGCCCCTCAGGCACTCGAGACAAGCTGTGCATGGACTTTTAAATGGTAGATTGCCCATCATGCACAGCACACTCCCCATCGCTGTCAGAGCCAGGTCATGCCCTCCTGGCGGATCTAATTCAAGATGCCATGGAGTGTCATTGTAGGGACCTTACCCAGGACAATATGTAGGATAAGTTGCCCTTTGAAAGGAGTAGGCCACGCAAGATAAGTCAGACCCGGGATGCCCAGTGTCCCCGATCCCTGCATTACCAGCAGATCACTTATCGCTGCTAAAGGAAGCGCACCGTGATACTCAGAAGCACCGTGAAAGTCAGACGCACGAAGGTCGAGTCGAACTCGGATGTAGCAACAATGATAGCACTGCTGGCCAGTATGTGCTCCCCAGTGACCTCTCAACAGCTACCTGGTTAGACCAAGAATCCATGCCGGCCTTGTCAGTGGGGGATTGACCGCGGTCTTGATCCCTGTCTTCTAGATTGAAAGTGGAAATGACTTTGGTGAACACGAGAATGATTAGCCGGCTCGCGCGCCGTCCAATCGGTTCGGCAACAAAGAGTTAATCTTCGTCTTTGAGCCCCGACCTACTCCCTGCTTCAGAATTGAGCATCACTACCCAGTTGGAGAGTAGCCGACCAAAACGTTCCCTCTGCAAATCGGCGGCTTTGATCCCCAACAAGGATATGTCCATCCTTGTCACCCTCCGCCGCCCCCCCCTCCCTCACTCCTGGATGGATCAGGTTCCAGACCCAACCCTGGATTTGAGTCGTACAGGGTGAACCCCAGTATGTTGGGTGACCAGTCCTGTCCTGTCCTGATTTTTGCATGGACACGCCCTGCAAGCATAGCATCAAGGTATCGCACACTACATGCCCAAAACGTGCCACCATCTCATTTGTTACCTGGACAGTGATTTGAGCTGGACTGAGGAATGCCATGACCGCATGCGGCCAGCTGTGCGGAAAGAGGAGGAGGCTGCAGCAAGCAGAAGTGTCCTATGGCTTGTGCGTTGGTTTCTCTAGACTGTCGAATGTCTCTTCATCTGGGTGTCACACCGGCAATCCATTGCTTTCACCTATGCCAAGCTGTTGATGGACCCAACTACTTGTACACCGACACAGGGCTCATTGCGGCATCCACGACGGGCACTTTCAGGAGTCAGGGAAGGGAGCCGGGGCCAGTGTCAGACCTGCCAGATGCCTCCCCTAATGAAGGTTTGACCATTGTGGAGGCTGTACACCCAAGGACCAGACAGTGCCACCACCCTACACCTTGTGGACAGTCGCAGCACACCACCATTGCTGAGCATCCCGGGCAACCCGGGACCCCCCTCCCAGACAAACATAAGAGGTCGAGAAGTAGCACAAAAGTTTTCTGGCACGGCTCACCCGTGTAATACAGAAGGTGATGCAGAGGGAGCACCACACATCCTACAAGCTCGCGACGGAAGCTGTGCTACCTGTGCTGCCCGCTTGATCGGCTCAGACCGTCCCCATCGAGTGGCATATCAAAGACAGAACTGTCGAAATCTGTTTCCATCTTGTGAGGGAGGGGAGCAAGAGGCGGCAGACTGCTTCAGCAGGCAAATGAAGGCCAGGGTGGCCTTGTACCTGCTGAGTAAGTCGTGAGACCTAACAAATCGACCAGCATAAGGCAGGCAGTATGTCGAAGGGGGCATCTGGGCCCTTACAAGAGCTGAGGGTGGGGTGGGGGGAGTCCTCATGGCCGCCAACCCCTCGAACGTGGAACACAAGGCACGATCAACGTGTTCCGAGTGCACACCATCGGCCGATCACTCGCAAACTTGGTGATTCTATGATGTTATGTAAAAAGAATCTGCCTCGCAATGCGTTCGCGTCCCCTAATGGCCACGGCAGGGCCTCTCGAAGGGGCGAGATGGGTCCCACCTAACGGGGTACTCTCGGAGTTTAATCATAATATTTTCGCATTAGTGCTCATTGTTGAAACTTGATTGGGCTCTGATGGACTGGTTTGGGCGTTGAGTATTGTGACCAGGATGGCCGCGCCGGGATTCGTCGAGGCGCCCACCAGATTGGCGGGAGTCCGAGAATGGTTTCAAAAATTTAAGCAAAGACTGTGGTGCAGGGCATGCGAGCATAATGCTTCGCTGCGTGTACAAGGGTAGTGCAAAAGTCAACATACTAATACGGCAATCCATAAGGCAAACAGAAACAGCTGCTGGTCTGGTTGGGTCCCTCGACGATGCCACCACGGAAGCGGCCAAAGCAGGCCGTGAAGGCTCCCCTTCAAGAAGCAGAGGCATCGAGCAGTAATGACGACGTAGGTCCGGTATCTGGGATGTATGCTCCCGTATGCACGTAAAGCTCGCGGAACTAATCGAGATCCAAGCCCAATCGTGCATTCGCCCTCTGAACAGGAACCCCTTCCCTTCGTCATTCGGGGCTCCTCTACAGGCAACGAACGCGCCACATTCTTTGGGGCCAATGCAGCCAGTGGGAGCAGCAAAACCATTGCCAATCTTAATCTGGAGGGCCTAGGAGACAAGACACTCCATGACGTCTTAGCACAGGTCATAGAGGACTTTGGGCCGTGGGTCGCATGGGAGAACCAGGCAATTACTGGAGTTGAAATAATGATATAAGTTTATCAACCCAAATGCACCGTGCAGCTCCCAGTATTGCATGCTCAAGAAAAGGAGACTCTGCTTGCGCGTCACAAGGCCGTGTTCCCCTCCATGTGGCAACAATGGAGGTATGAACAGGGTGCTGCACTTTCTCTTACATCCCTCGCAGTTTGTCAGGTCCCATCGATCCACCAGACCAATTACCCCATCCAAAGCTACCTCCGACAACACACAGGGCTGGTCATAGCCTCTTGTTTCATGGGTTTGGCTCCAAAGCAGGTTTACTGGCCGAATTTGCAGCCAAGTGGACCCTGGACGGCGCATGCTTCAATGTAAACGGCCTGCAGCCCGGCCTGACCTCTCAGCACATCCTCGCATGGGCCACAGCGGCTGCAAAAGGGTCCAAGCCTGCCCTGTATCGTGCCTACAAGCCGGCTGACCTGATGGAACTACTGACCTCCCCCGGGGGAAAGCGGGTGTATGTCATCATTAACAACATCGATGGGCCAGGTGGTTATTGCCAGGGGTCTTGCGTCGCGCCAGGGCAGCTACCAGGGACGTGGAGTGGCTTGGATGCCGAGCCTTTGTGACACACCGTCCTACGCTACCAACCTGCCCCTTCCCTTCATACACACGCTGCTGTCAGGGTTGAGGGATCCTACATCCCAGCGCCAGCTGGCACTCCTCGCTGCCGTGCCAAACGTCCACCTGGCCGCCAGTGTCGACCATGTGAATGCTGCCCTCCTCTGGGATCTCCAGGTAGGTGGGGGTCTGGAGGGACCCAAGTGGAATTATCGTCAATGACATCTATAGCCTTGGGCCTGTGCACAGCAATCTCCAGAGCCTGCTCAGGACCCTCGCGAGCTCCAGGAACCCAGGGACCTCACACAATCACGCTTTCTACCCACATTCACTTGCCAGACTCGGGACCGGTTTGCCTGGGTGTGGCACCACGTGCCCACCTACGCCCCTTACCTGCAAGAGGTGGTGCATGCGGCCATAGCCCCCCTGCTGGTGGGCAGGAGAGAGGAAGAGGCCAAGAAGGGAGCGCTGGTGGTACTGGCGTCGCTCTCCCACAACGCCCGGGAGGTGTTCCGCCTGCTATCAGAGCAGCAGTTGGGTCCTGACGGCGAGCAAGGTCGGTGGAGGGACGAGGCGCTGCAGGGGACAAGGGGGTGGGGGGCGGATTTGGACCGCTGAGAAAGTGTTATGCTCCTATACCAGTGGCAGCGAGGGTGGCAAGCCACTTGTATTGCAGTGGCATACTCTGAAGGCCGCCTCAGGTCATACTTGTTTCCCATCTTCCCACAAGCAGGCATCGCCTTTGACAGACTGTTCCAGCTATGTCGTGAGCAGTTCCTGGTGTCGAATGAGACACTGCTGTCCTCCTTCCTCACCGAGTTCCGTGACCATGATCTCTTGAAGGCCAGGTATGGGGACGGGCAGAATCGTGTTGGAAGCACAGGGATTCAGCAATGGAGTGCTTGGGGAAGTAAGCCTGACAGAATGGACTACTCATAAGTGGAGTAGCCCCTCCATCCCCTTGTTGTGCTTCCTTTCTCAAGCTACATGGCAGTTGCTGACATGTGTCAGACCTCCTCCCTTTGCAACCCCGATGTCCAGGAGAACGACGGAAGGGTTCGATCTGCTGCACCTCCCTTTTGCACCAGATCACCTGCAGCAGCTGCTGGAAGACCTTGTGTCTCTTACTTGAACTCATGTGTATTCAACAGCTGTGCTTCGTCCACTGACCCTATGGGCTTGGTTACCGGAATGCCGAAAGTCACGGGAATGGAGCACGAAGAATCCGATGAAGTACGCAGTACCGGGCTGTCAGGCTGTCAGGAAATTCCTCAGAGGGGTGCAGCGCCTGCTAGTTGAAGGACCACTTGTACGTCTTGGCGCCCTCAAGGTCGGGAAGGCAGCTCTCCCATTCGTCTGTGTCGTCAGAATCAGTGTCGATGGCCTCCATGCTGTCGAAATAGTTCCAAGGCTGCACAAGGCATGGTGTTTTCGAGGGAACAGAAAGATGAGTACTGCAGGCAGCACAATCAGGTGACATGGCAAGAGATGCAACGAGTGTCTCACCCAGGCAACCAACATGATCCCGGCAGCTCGACGCTATGCACCTCACCTTGATATAGAAATTTGCACCAAAGTTGGAGATGAGAGGTACATCCTCTGCCCGGGGTATATGCTGCACCCCTATTGTCACCCAGCCAATAAGGTCAGTGTTGGTCACGCTTTCGCCTGTTTGTAAAAGAGCGAGAGGGAGGTTGAGAGGATGGATAGTCTGATACTGCTTCGACGCAGGGCTGGGAGGCTGAATGCTTGCTCTGCCTGATGTCAAGGTGAGAAAATGCATTGGTCAAGTACCATGCTAGACTCTTCTCCTCCAAGCTCACTTCACACCATACCATCAAGGTAGTTGTCAAGATTTACGATGGCATCAGCTGGATTAAAGAAGTCGTACCTGCAAGAAAGGTAGAAATGGTAGTTAAGATATGTCTAGCCAGTGCCCGGGACCTTCACGCATGGACCCGATCCCAGTCATGTGCAGCATCTCAGGGGTGACAACCTACATGGAAGCATGGCTGCGGTACTCGTTGTCCTTGCTGCGAGTCACGGCAAGATGATACTTCGTCCATGCCGCAGCTGGCGAGGGATAGAGCAAGAGAATAAAGGGGATACAAAGCTAAGGATATGAGGTTATAAACCATAAGTAGTATCCAGTCAATGCACCAATGGCGTCGACTCAACTCTTCAATCATGGGACGACCCCACGCTGCACTCGAAACCCCAGTAGCCACACCCCGTACCCTTGGTCAGAGGATGCTGCGGCGGCAGAAGCTGGGCGGTAGTCACACCAGACTGGATGACATACCCGCGTGGCATGCCCCACGCATTGGTTTCCTTCTCGTTCACAAATTGCCACACCTGTGCGAGGGGAGGTATTGATGGATTAAGGATTGTATGCCAAGCGAGAATTCACCTCGGAACAGGCACTATCCCTTCCTCTCCAACATCATCCACACGATAGCCCCCCACACAGTCACTTACCGTGGGCTGGCTGGCATTCATCACCAGCCCGACTTCCTTGTCGGGGCGGCGAGTGGATATGTACTTGAGAACAGGCTCCGATATCCAGCCCGGCGCCTCAGCACCTGGGTCGACATCCTTCAGCGCCTCCGCAAATGTGCCGGCCTTGACCGTCTGTGACAGGGTCGTCGGGCGCCAGGGCAGTGTGTTGGGTGGGGCAGTTGCGAGGATGACTGGCCTGGAGAGAAGCCTCCCTCTCACACACCCGAGCACCACACAGCGGCGTGCCGCAGTCCCTCAACCCGCGTCACCTGGGTCAGAAAGGTATTGTTCACGCCAGCAACGTCCAGGTCCACCTTCCAGCCCGAAAGGTGGTCGTGCAGGTTGGCCAGGACGTTGGTGTGCACCCGAGTGCCAAAGGGCGTGTCCCTGCGGGTGCCACCCCCAGGGTCAAAGAACAGCGTCGACATGTACCCGGCCATGGTGACCTTGACCTCGATGGAGGCGTCGCGCTTGAACCTGGGTGGTGTTGGAAGGGAGTGGGCGCCGTGCTGTTTGGTCGGTGGCCGGACAGCGACACTGTGCTATACTTTCAGCGCTGGATGGAACGCATCAGCATAGAATAGCAGCCAGCAGCGCCCTGACCCTCCCAATCCAGCAAGATTCTGTGCAGTATCCGATGCACCTCCCCATCTGCTTCACACGCAGAGCAGTGGAAAGGACACCCCCCCACCCCCGGCGCACCTGACGTCAAACATGTAGTCGTAGTTCCCAATTGTGGCCACGGTGCGAACCACAAACTCCACCGCCCGCGCACCGTCGGCGTGCGGCCCCCGGCTGTCGCCGACGTGGGTGTGCCTCCAGGTGGGTGACGCCATGTCGTCCTCAAACATGCAGATGACGTCCTCCTGCCGGGCCGCGCCAGCCGTCCCATACTGCAGCTCTGATGCGAGGGCGGGAGGGGGGGGTGTCACCTCATTTGGCGGGCAGTGTATGGCAGTTGGGCCCCAGCGCCACACTTCTGCCCAGCAGTACAGCCCCAGCTTGACACGGCCTGGTGTGCCACATACCCGCTGTCTCCACCAACATCGAGGGAGCCTTTGCAACTGTGAGGAAACCCTCCGCTCCACATCCCAACTCACCGCTTCCCAGGTAGGCAGAGTTCCAGGGGCAGTCGTACCCCCTCTTCAGTGCCCTGGTGTTCTGGCCGATGCCAAACGCGCTGTCCAGGTAAAACGTCTGGCCGTCCCCTGCGATGAAGGGCAAAAACCCCACGCTTCCCTCAGCGACCATTCAGATCGAGCTTTGCAGGGCTTGAGGTGACGGGCAGCACCGCAGCCTGACCGAACCCTTTGGCTGCCAAACAAATCCCTGCTTCCACTTCACCACCCGTGCCATCACAAACACCCAACCACCTCACCTCCATATCCGCTGTACGACACGTACATGTCCTGGTGTGACAGCTCGTACAGGATGCGGCGGCCCTTGTAGGTGACGTCGTGCAGGGCGATGCCAGTGTCGCCGCGCAGCGTCACATGCCCCTCCCAGCCAAACCACCGGAAGCGCCTGCCCGTGTCTGCAGCCAGCGCGAGGAGATGGGGCTGTTTTGAGAGCAGTGCTGAGGGGAAGAAGCTTCATAGGCACAGCATGCATTGCCCAGGGCTAGGACTGATTCAAACTCGAACCCTCCCACGCACGCCGCGTGGAGCTGATGGCAAAGCGCAGGCCGCGTGGCGAGTACTGGCGGGGCCCGGGCTCGACATTTCCGGCCCGGAGTCGGCGGGGATCTGTGGTGGCCCAGGTGTAGTCGTACCCGGGCGTCCCAAAGGCCGGCGCAGAGCACCTCTGCCAGGGAGCGGTTTGGAGAATGACTGAATACGAGCAGTCACAGGGCAGTGGCTGCATTGCCCCTCGCTGCCACAACAAACGAACACAGAAGTGCTGTGCACAACCAGGTTCTTACAGCTACAATGACAGCTCACCGTGATGCTGCCATCGCTGAAGGCCTCCAGAAGGGCAGCTGCTGTGTCGAAAGGTCCCTGATGGCAGTATTCAAAATCAAAGTTTCTCCACAAGCTTGGGTTGGGGTCTGGATGGGATTGTGAGCAGGGGCCACAGGTTGATACCCTTGGCCGAGTGGCCTTTGACTTGGACCGAGGCAAGGACGAACTCCTTGCCCAAACAGCATGCAGCCTCACTCCAACTACTCGGCACCTCACCAGTCTGATCCATCTTGAAAGAGAGGGGGAGGGGGTGCAGGTAGGCCTCCTCCCCTCCACGCCCTTCAGGCACAAACTGCCATTTGATCAGTGCTACTCTCTTCATCATGTCTTTCTGTAGGACGGGGTACTCCAGCCAGGACAGGAAAGTCCAGTCACAAGGATGCCTTTGGACTGCGATCGTGGTTGTTTAGGGTGCAGGTGTGATGCTAGCCACGAGCTCATCCGCCATGTCACGTTACCAGCCAGATCTTGGGTGCCCGGCTTGACCACAGAATCACCTGGTATGCCTCGGGCGTCGAAGGCTGTAACGTTGGAGGGCTCTGGCAGGTCAGAGACATCCTCCACCCAAGAGGCATAGCAATAACCTCCTGTCATGCTCAGGAAAATATCCTTGAGCTCAAACGCGCCCTGCACTCGGTTGGATGAAAATGGTAGGGGAACTTCAGACACTTGATAGAAATTCTACAATGAATTGTATGCAGGAGTAATTTCACCCGCATTCTGCAAGCCTGTCCCTGGCTCCATGCTGAGACTGAGCAAACCCAGCAGGACTCGCAACCTCCAGGACCTCCTAGCCGACCGCACCTTGCCTACGGCTTCTTGTCCCCATCCGCCAGAAATGGAGTCCACGGGGTGTT
Organism: Auxenochlorella protothecoides; assembly: GCF_000733215.1. NCBI lineage: Eukaryota > Viridiplantae > Chlorophyta > Trebouxiophyceae > Chlorellales > Chlorellaceae > Auxenochlorella > Auxenochlorella protothecoides. The sequence goes on from NW_011934241.1 coordinate 346,345, forward strand.
TCACAAAGGGTATCTCACCAGGGGCGCGTAGGGCGATGGTGGTGGTGGTGTTGCTGACTGGGAGGGGACCCACCTGCACATGAATTTCATGAGTGCCACACCTAATGGATTGATGCTGGCAACCTGCCAGCTCTGCATATATTAAGAGCAACACGCCCAGCGCCATCCGCGCGGAGGCCAATCCAGAGCTCACCCGGTACTCCATGATGTCCCGTGGGCTGGCTGTGCCGCGGTAGGTGATCACATGGGCAAAACGCTCCGGCTCCGGCCCATGCCCATCCAGGTATGCCACCGCTGCAGCTTTGGGTGGAGGCATGGGCTCGATGCGATACAGGATGTCCTGGGTTGGCTGCAGGGGTGCAGCGTGATTGTGTTGAGGGGTGAGTCTGAGAGTCGAGGTGCAGGGGAGATGGGAGCAGGGGCCGTCACCTACACCCCAAGCAACGTCCAGGCAGGATGTGCAATCAACAAGCACCTGAGGACCTGGGGAACCGTCCGGAATGGTGGAGGGGTCTGTAAGTCGTAAGGTGTCGGTCACGTAGGCTTTGATGTCGTCGGCTTCCTCTATGCTGAGGCGCTTGGCGAGGGGAAGGTCTTGTCAGCGCCTGGGGAAATGCCTGGGCAGCAGGAGATCGAGACAACATCAACCTGAAACACAGTCTAGTTCGCTCCAATCCATTGACTCACGTAAATTGGTCAAAGATGTGACTGCGAGGGGCCCAAGCACCATCCAGGACTTTTGCGGATGCCGGCTGAGGATCAGCGTCGCAGCTGGCACACGCTCCCCCGTTTGGTTCCGTGCCCGAGTGGGCTGTACTCAGGTGTCTTCCTACGATACGGGTTATATCAAATGTCACCTGAGCTCTTTGTATCAGCGCTTGTTCGATCCAGGATCCTCCAACTAGAGGACTACAGCCTCCCCTACCTGAGAGAAACTTTCGGTCGCCGGGGATGACATTACCGACGCCAGGGACCATATACAGTGACCCAGCTATGAAAGCAACCATTACAATGAAAGTGCAAGATGCCTGATTCTTGGAGGGCCACGCGCAGTCTCCAAGCAATCCATTCCGAACTGTGCCGCGCTCGTCGGGCATGCTTCCCGCACCTGACTCGTTTAGCGCATGCCTCACAGAGGTTGGCACTCAGTGGTGCTTTTGATCCTTTAAAAATGTCCCAGCACTCGTTCGGATCAGCCCCAGCCGTGTGAGCTGCATGCGAGTACAGGTGCATCCCATGTGATCGATCGATCGCCCGGTGCCGGCCGGCAACGAGCATCTTCGGGGGGCGGCCACGTGCTGGCGGCCCACCTAAATCACGTTACACAACATTCTGAGTATCGTAAGGGCAATTTCAAGCTTGCAGGTTGCAATTTCATTTGGACATGGTTAGTTCCGCAAGTCGTGGCTCCACAGCGGCAAATATTTCTACCCACTTGACCCCACCCACCATGGTGGGACCCTGGTGTCGCTCAGCACTGTGGCAAAGCGTGCACTCTGGATGGCATGCGTGCCACGCCCTACTGCCTCTGATCCGTGCAGCATGAGCGAGCGGAGGTCTGGGATCTCCAGAAGTGCGTCCACTCCCCTGCAGGTCAGGTTCCAGCAGTACTGGAGCTTTGCCTTCTCCAGACCCCGCGCGGAGGTGGCGAGGGCTTTGCAGCTGATGTCTCCTACATTCATGTCAAAGAAGTCCGCCTGCCTCAGGGTCTGGGTGTTGAAGGGGAAGAGGGGAGATGCACTGATATATCATTGTCCGAATCAGTCAAGGCCTGGGCTGGGTACAAGCGGACGTGCTCGGCATGAAGGCACCACAATCCCTCGGGCCTGGCCAAGGCCTACCTTCGTGCTCATCAGCTGGCCAGCAATGCCGTCGTCAGAGACCTTGGCAAATCCAGTCAGGCTCAAGCTTTCCAAGTGGGTGAGGGTCCCCAGCTTCTGGAATCCCACATCTGAAATCCTGGAGCAGCCAGACCTCAGGGACAGCGTCTGCAGCCTGTGGTGGTTGGGTGGTGAGGAGGTGACAATGAAGCGGGCGGGTTCCTCCACGAGACAGAGTGTGGGCGGCAGGAGTGCTGAAAGGAGCCGATCCGCAGAGTGCTGCCCTTGGGGCCCTCATTTTCAACCGCGTTTCCCCAGTCGCCCAACCTGGGCAGGGATGAGAGGAGGGCGTGCATGCCCCAGTCGGTGAGGCAGCTGCAGTCCGTGATGCACAGCTCAGCGAGGTGGGGGAGGAAGCGCAGAGCGTGCGCCACGCCGTCGTTCAGGCAGGCGGGGTCCCGCAGGGTCAGGCGGTGCAGCGCGGGCAGCGTGCTCAGCGCGCCGCTCCCAGAGCGCAGGAAGTCGACGTGGGACAGGCTGAGGGTGTGCAGCTGTCGCAGGCTCCCCAGGCTCTGCAGCGGGGAGTGCCTCTTCCTGGAAGGAGGGAGAGGTTGTTGGCGTGTTGAAGTGTGGGAACGCGTCCCAGGGGACCCTGCAGGGATGGCCAAGAGGCACGTTGCTCTGCTCCCCGACCCCTCCCTGGCACAGCTGTCGGACTTCACTTCCTCCCCTCTCCCCCTCTCCCCACAGTAACCCTGCCAAACCCCTCCCCCCCAACGCTACTGTAAACCAAGTCGATCCTCACTCACCCCAGCAAGGTGTGTAGCGTGGGTTCCACATCCAGGTGCAGCTCCCGGAGCGCCGCCATTTGACCCAGGCTGGCCATGCCCGCCTCGCTGATGCCAGCCAAGCCCAGGATGGTGAGGTGCTGCAGGCGAGGCATGCCAACCACGAGTCTTGCCAGGAAGCCGTCCACCCAGTCCCTCCAGGAAACGGCGGCCAGATCCGACTCGAGGACGAGGCACAGGCTGGCGAGATCAGGCAGCGCCCCCAGCCAGGCCGCGCCTCGGAGCTCACCGTGCGGCACCCCGGTCAGGGTGAGGGCCGTGAGACGGGGGAGGGAGGCCAGGTCAGGCCCCACCTCGTGCAGCGGGGCCTCCAGGGAGCGCAGGCGGGGCAGGCGCAGGAGGGCCTCGGACGCGCGTGCGGCGCCGTCGCCAGGATCAAAGCCGCAGCGTCCGACGGACAGGTTTCGCATGCGTGAGAAGTGCGACAGGGTGGCGCGCCCCGCCAGCTGGAAGTGGGAGAGGGTCAGCTCGCGCAGGCCGTCCGCCAGCGGCAGCAGCACGGCGCAGTCCAAGCGCTGGCGGTTGCGCGTGGAGACCAGGCATAGCATGCGCAGTGCGAGCAGCCGGCCCAGATTGCCCAGGTGTGGTAGGCACGCGGGGCGCGCCGTCAGCGTCAGGGAGGCCGTCCGGGGAAAGGCGGCCGGCAGCCGCGCCACGTCCGCGCCGGCAACAGGCCTCAGGTCCCGAACGGCGGAGGAGACTGCGGCGCGCCAGGCTCGGCTGACTAGGCGGGCGGCGGCGACGTCGTGCAGGGACCTCAGGCTGGTTACCAGTTGCTCGATCAGGACGGCGGGGAGGATGAGGATCGGATCCATGGTGAACTGTATGTCAGATGTGGGGTGTGCAAAGGGGGGAAGTGTACATGGGACACTGCAGCCGTGGACCCTGGACCGGGGGCCAAGTCATGGGCATCTCCGAAGCCCTGCATGGGCAGGGTGCTCGGGCATGAGCAGCAGGACGCACCGAGGTGTCGGAGAATCTACCGGATATCAGGGTAGCATCTGTTGAAGAACCCTTTGACGCCATGCATGGTGCCGCATGGGCGGGGAAGCGCCCAGGCTGGACTACCTGCCCCGCACCGCCTGTGCCTATGAAGAGCACCTATCAATGTCTGTCTCTCGACATGCTCCTCTGTGTCCAGACACACCGCCGAGGTTTGTCCTCTAGTTATCTAATGGGTATTCCTCTGGATTGGTCTCCCACCTTTGCATGTAGGCCGTCGAGTCCAAGGCACAGCCTGGTCCTGCAAAGCCAGGTGGCCCATACTCCCGGAACTTGGGCCTGAATTGTGTGCTGCGCTGGCCGGGACTGAATCACCGATCTGTGACCCTGTCTACCTCTGTAGACTTGTGAGAAGAGACAGCTGATCCAACACACATGACCTTTTCTTGCAAACCAAACTATGCGCTCATAGACCTGCGCGTTCTGGTCTGCCTGCACCTGTGCACGCAGGGATGGTCGTCCTCGACGTCACCCCCCACTTTCGACAACTTGTGGAGCAGCGCAGCACACAGAACGGAGCCCAGGCGGTGAGTCCTATCATGCAGAATGTTGGTATCGCGGAGCATTGGCGCCTGCCTCGGGAGGTTGTCCACACTGGATCAAAGAGGACGGCAGGCTATTCCCTCCTGAATACAGCAGAGCCAGGGTCAGTCACAGCAAGCCGCCCAGCTCCTACGATCCCTGGCAGCACGTACTGCCTTCACCAAGGCCGCCAATGAGATAGTGCGTTTGGTGCTGTGGAGTCGAGCCCCTGTGCTCTGGGACTGAGGAAGCGTCTGGTCCTGCCGTGTCGGCAGCGTCCCATCCACCAGACCAAGTGCTCCTCCCTCTTCCCTGCAGGCCCACGACATCACGGCCCTCCGCCGTTTCCTGCGTGTGAACCAGTATGCATACGCCCAGATAGGTGACTTTGGGTTCGTTCCTGAAGTGCTACAGTGTACAGTTCGCCTCTCATATCCGGTACGGCCTCTCCACACTCCAATCCCCCTCCCCCCTTCCCTCCACTCCCCTCAGGCCGCATGTCCGAGGCGGAGGGCGACCGGCTGGAGGGCGAGATCGGCTCCATCGTGCGTGCCTGCTCCGCCAACATCCAGCGCCTGCACTCCCTGCTGGAGGAGGGTGCCCCCGCGGGGGACGGCACGCCCGACGTCGCCGCGCACCGCGCAGGGGCCGTGCTGGCGCTGTCCGAGCGCCTCGGCGCCACGACGGCGGCCTACGACCGCCTGCGCGCGCTGCGCCGGCAGCAGGAGGAGCAGCTGGCGGTGCTGCGCCGGCGACGGCGCGCCAAGCCCCCGGCGTGCGATGGTCAGGCCGCGCCGGCGACAGCGAGTCTGGCGGTGGCTGGCGGCGGCCATGTTGCGCCCAGCGATCCGGCAATCCCAGGCCTGCCGCCAGACGGCCACGGAGGGTCGGACCTGCGGCAGCGCGGGGCTCGCACTCCACTCTCCCCGCTGCAGGCCCCGCCCAGCCGCGGCTTTGCAACCTTGGGCCACGCTGAAGCGTCCACCGTCCTCCCTTCCACGGCATCCCAGCGGCAGCAGCAGGTTCTGAAGCAGCGGCCCGCCGAGTCGGCGGCCCTGCACCGCGAGCTGGTGGAGCTGAGCGGCGCGGTGGCCCAGGCCGAGGCCAGCGTCCGCGAAGTGGCGGGGCTGAACCAGGCCTTCTCGGCCGCGGTGGCGCACCAGACGGGGCAGATCGAGGCGCTGTACGCCGAGGCGGTGCGCGCCACGGGGCACATCGGCGCGGCCAACATGCAGCTCGGCAAGACGGTGGCGGCGGGGAAGGGCGCGCAGCGCACGCTGCTCGTCTTCATGCTCCTGGCCACCCTGGGCCTGGTTTTCATGGACTGGTGGCACAGTTAGGAAAGAAAGGAGGGGCGTACGTGCATGCGGAGCGGCACGGCGGCCGGGGCTTGCAATGTGCGCTGCGGAGCATCGACGGCAGGCAGGCCATCATGGGGCGGCGCTGTGGCATCACTCTGCCAGTACCCGAGCGTGCCGCGACAGTGCAGGAGGCACTGGTGCGGTGCCGCGTGGCCAATGCCGACCCCCCCCCCCCTGTGGGTGGTCTGCCAGTGCCCGAATGGCGCGCCTCAACTCAAATGTGTGATTACAGGGACGGTTTTTAGTGCGGAAGTGCAACATGAACTCTGACTGGGCCTGGCCATCTGAATCCCCTCACGACACGACACGACAGGGGCCACGTCGCACGGTGGCAGGGGAGTACTTGGCCTGCCCCGCCGGCGGGGTGGAACTCACCCACGCGCCTCGTCCCCCTCAGTGCGCCTTGCCGTTGGCGGCGGGCTCCTGCAGGACGTAGGCCGAGGGCCGGTTGAGGACCTTCTGGTTCCAGAGCTCGCGCACGATGGCGCGGGACATGTTGAAGGCCACGTCGGGGCGCAGGAAGTAGGTCTTGGGCCGCATGTTGGTCATCACCTCCGCCCACTTGCTCATCATGGCGTCACCCTGGCGCTGAGCCTCAGAGGCGCACGCGTCCATGATGATGGGGTACTTCCACAGCAGCTCCGCGCCCTTCTGGGACTGCAGGTGTGGGCAAACAGGGGGGAGAGGTGTAGTGGGAAGGGTGGTTGCGGCGAGTGTCAGAGAGGGAGGCGCAAGAATCGAGACAGGGAGGCGCAAGAATCGAGACAGGGAGCTGGGTGAGAACACCAGAAAGTGGGGTGACCATTTGGAGTGGCTGAGGGCCCGGGCCATAAGGTTCTGTGGACTGAACCATGAGCACAGGAGGGGATCGACGGGAGCCACGATGCTGGGCACCCAGGTGGGAGGATGAAATCCAAGACCAATCATGCCCACAGCTGTCAAGCTCCACACCCAACTCCTCAAGCCGCGCCCAGCCGGGTGCCGGCATTGCCCCCCCCAAGACACAAACAAAGCCCACCAGCTTGAAGTCGTGGCCAAACAGGTCCATCCAGCGCTGCTGGTACAGGCGTGTGGAGCGGGAGGAGAAGTCTCCCGCGGCGCGCATCTCCAGCAGGGTCTCGGCGGCCACCTTGCCCCCCATCATGGCGGTGTGGATGCCCTCGCCCGTCAGCGGATCGATGTGCCCCGCGGCGTCGCCGATGATGAGCAGGTGGTCCGCATAACTGGCGGGCACGCCTGTGTGGGCACGGGGAGGGGGAAGGGAAGGGTGTGGAGAAACCCAGAGTACAGACGGATGATGACACATGTGGTGTGGGGTGAGGTGGGGGCGAGTGTGGGCCTCGTAGGTTTCACACGCCAGCTTGCCACCCCAGGAGCTCCCAAGCACTGTGCAGGGACCTGAGCGACATCCTCACCCTTTGCAATGTCCCCGGGGTCACTGGTCCTCACGCCCCTCGAGTCCCCTCCTTGAATCCACGCCCCCCCACCACACACACACTCACCCTGGCTGCCGATGCGGAGGGAGCCCGCGCGCATGCGCTCGATCTTGGCCTTGGGACCCACGGCGCGAGAGATGAAGGGGTCGCGCTTCAGCGCGTCCTCGTGCAACCGCTTCAGGTCGTCAGCCTGGTTGTTGAGGTTTTCAGGTTGGGCAGAGGAAGGATGTTGGCTCGAGAGGAGGTGTGCGGTGCAAGGCTGTGGAGGCCGAGGCAGCAGAGAGGCTCCCCTGTTCCCAGGGCATGCAGGTTTGCCAAGCCCCTGCACAGGCACCTACTCCCCCGACACCCGCCCCTGCCTCTCATCCCCCTCCTCCTGGTACACAACCCCCACTCGACGCACCGTGACGTTGCCGAGCTGGCCCTTGTCGGCGTTCTTGCCGCAGGGGATGAGGTAGTAGCAGAAGCCCAGCTCGTCCTTGGCGTGCTTGAAGATGGCGGCGTAGCCTGGCAGGGACCAGCGCGGGTAGAAGCAGACGCCGTCGAAGTCGGTGTTGTGCGTCCCGCCCTCGATGTAGGCGCGGGAGGACACGCCCTGGGGCGGCGCGGTGCACAGGCCCAGCTGCGTGGCCAGGCGCGAGGTGGAGCCGTCGGCGCAGACCAGCACACGGCCGACCACGGCCTTTCCCTGGAAGGGGGGAGGATTGTGGGAACAGACTGCATGAGTGTTTGCTGCAAGAGGAGTGTGGATGGGGGAAGGGGTGGGCATGCACGAAGTGAGTGATCAACCAGGATCCTGTCTGGACTGGGCACCACGGAAGCCACCCCAGATCTCCCCTGCACTCCACTTCAACCAACCACACGCACCTCCACGGACTTGACGGTCCAGAGGCCCTCCTCGGCGTCAAAGGTGACGTCGGTGCCGACCTCGAAGCCCTCGCGCAGCTCGGCGCCGGCGCGCGCGGCGGCGCGCGCGATGCGGTCGTCCAGGTGGATGCGCTTGACGGCGCCGGCGGCCGCGGTGCCCAGCTTGTGCTGGGAGTTGCCTGAGGTGCGAGGGAAGCAGTGTGGGCTGGTGCTGTGAGTGACGCCGGCCAGCGCCTTGGAACACCAGAATGACCAGGATTCACATCCTGCATCGTGCTTCTCCGAATTATGCGTGCTGGCTTGGCAAATGGGCTCAGCATGCCACGGGAACCCTCCCCACACACAACACACCGATGTACGCGAGGCCAGAGGGGGACACAAAGCCGCCGTTGTCCGCCAGCTTGATCTCGTCGGCGTCCACCAGCTCCTGGAAGACACCCATCTCCTTCAGGATGGCCAGGGCGGGGGTCACCACCGCGTCGCCGCAGATCTTGTCGCGGGGGAAGTGCTCCTTGTCCAGCAGGGCCACCTTGGCGCCCCCCTTGGCCAGGTACCAGCCAGCCACGGATCCAGAGGGACCTGGGGGGTATTGGATTTACAGAAATGATACCGCGCTCGGGGCTCGAATCAGAAGTTGTGAGCCTGATCACGGCCGCACCCCCCTGCGCCGGTCCCAAACAACCCACCTGCTCCGACGATGATGACATCGTAGGCGCCGGATGGAAGGGTTTCGGGGGTGTAGGACCCATTGTAGGGCTTGCGCTGGCGCAGGGCGCGCTTGGCCAGGAGGGCACCTCCGAGCACGGCGGTGGCCGCGCCCGCAGCGTAAAGCTGGGTCTGGCGGTCCTTCCAATCCGCTGCGGGGAGCTGGAACTGGACCATGGCGGTGATATGAGAGTTAGTCCAGGTAAATGAACATGAACGAAGAGAAGGGGTGCCAGCGGCCGGACAGGCTTTTTGAAGCTGCCGAGTTTTGAAAGAAAGAGGGGCGGCCTCAAGGGGCAACGAAACCTCTGTCACAAACAACCGATGGGGCCTGGGGTCGATTACACTGTGGTCCTGCTTCGAACAGCAGAATTGTGCCTCCCACTCTATGACAAGCTTCTGGAGCTCGTCGCAGCGCGCCAGGTCTTCCGTCGTGTAGGGCAGCGGGGCGGTCCCTTCTCGTCGACCCTCCTGGCCATGCAAGGTTCCCTGCAACACGCTGCTTGACGGGCAGCCGGAACCTAAGCTGCACTTGAATACACTCCGGCGTCCACCAGGCGCGCAGCACCTGCTGGGACGCCGATGAACGCCCCCCCCCTCCTGTCCAGAACCTTCAAGCATTTGGTGTCCAGGATCCGGCGTCTGGGTTTCAATCCCCCTCCTGAGGCGGACCCCGACTCCGAGCAGCGGTACTCGGCCGACGAGGAGGGGAGTGGGCGGGAGGACACCCCCACTGTCCTCACCAAGCTCCAGAAATGGGTGCGTGCAAAAGGGACGTGTGAGGACCTGCCTGCAGGCTGGCTTGTGCCTGGGCCTGAGGGCAGGCTTGAGTGTGCTTGGGATACACCATGTGGAGCAGAATAGAGGAGAATCGAGGGCATGAGGTACCCTTGGGGTGGTGTGCGGCACGAATGAGTAGGCACCAGGCTCCTCGCCGTTCCCTGCCACCATGTATGCCACACCCCTGCCGCCGCCCTGTTCGGCCCCGTCGCTCCCTTCCCCGTTCAGTGGCCCCTTTTCATCACGCCTTCCCTCCAAAACCCCCCTTCTCCACCCCCCAGGGTGAATACAGGGCCGTGGGCGAGCCGGTGGGGCCCACCCGCTTCCTGCCCATGAAGACGCCGATGTCGGAGGAGATCATGGACAGCTGGTCCCTGCCCCAGCCCTGCGCCCACCCGCTGACCGTGGCGCGGCTGGTGGAGGGCCAGGCGGCGCGAGGCCGACGCGTGGGCGCCATCATCGACCTGGCCAACCACGAGTGTCTGTACGGCGCCGACCTGCCGCCCGGCCTGCGCCACATCGAGGTCCAGCTGGTGGCCAAGGTCATCCCCCCCCGCGCGGCGGTGGACGCCGTCGCGGCCGCGGCGGCCGCCTTCTGGGCCGAGCGCCCCGACGACTACGTCGCCATCCACTGCGCCTACGGGTTCAACCGCACCGGCTTCGTGCTCTGCTCCTACCTGTGCCAGGTGCACGACATGGGCGTGGAGGACGCGCTGGCGGCCTTCGCGGCCGCGCGGCCCCCCGGCGTGAAGCACCCCGCCTTTGTCGCGGAGCTGCACCGCCGCTACGACCCGGCCGCGGCACGGCGCTCGGCCCCCGCCAGCGACGCCTCGGGCGAGGAGGAGCGCGGCGACGAGGAGGGGGAGGCCGCGCAGGCCGGCAGCGCGCTGCCCCCGCTGGACCCCGCCAGCGCGCGGAGGAGGGAGGAGCGGCGGCGCCGCGCGGCGCGCATCTCCCCGGGCGTCGGGCGCGTGGCGCGGGCGGCGGCCGCGGCGGGCCAGCCGTCCAGCCCCACCCTCACCACCTCGGCCTCCATGGAGAGCGAAGCGCACAGCCTGGGGTTTGGATCGCGGGAGGCCCTGCGCCACCTCAGGTGCGAAGGGAGGGGGGAGGTGTGTGGGGGGTGGGAGTGCACGGGGTGCAGGAAGAGGTTGGTAGGAAAAGTTCCTTGACAACTCATGCGGGGCCGGTCGCCACAGAGCGCGAGGTGTCGTCGGCATGGGCGCTCCCGTGTTCACCACGCCGACGGCGGCCCTCTCCCCCTGTCAATAGGCACGACATCGGTGTCGAGGAGGTTCAGGAGTCGGCTCACGCCCGACTAACGGGGCTGTTCGACCCCGAACCCGCCTGCGGCCTGTCCTCCCACGCTTTGGATTCGAGAGATTTGGGCAATTGCGCCATCGATGGCACGGTGGAGAGGGCACTGTCGTAGCCAACGCGGCAGACTCTTCCCAACAAAGCTCCTGCGCCCTCGTCACACGATGGGTTGTGCCACGTAGCGTGCGTGCCTGCCGCCCTCGGGCACACTCCCCCACCCTCCGGCACAAGTGGCCGGTGTTGACCCCGCCCTCCCCCATCCCATGCCCTGCAGCAATCCCTTGCTCTTGCATCACGTGATACGCCTTGCCCCTTTCGGCCCTTTTGACCAGCAAGCTGCCCGCCAGACGAGAGCGAGGCGGGAAGAATTTTCTCTGAGATAACGTGGTAAAGCATGCGTCCATTCCACTGCTCCCTCACCTTCTCCTGCCTCGGCAGAGCCCACCAGCCCAACCGCTTCCTGCATAGGACCCACGTCAACAGACCGCCATTGGTCATTTCAAAACCAGCACTTTGTTGATGCCAGGTGCACCTTGCCAACTCATCAACATTGGTACTTGGACGGCCAGACGAGGCTGGCATCGTGAATACGATGGTGTCGGATGCAAAATACGGGAAAATCGCTAGCTTTTTGCAGCTGTAGTTGTCCTGCGCGCGCGACCAGTGCTCGGACTTCCGACGAGGCGTGTAGCTGCTGAAAACAAGTCCCTCGCGCATGGTGGGTAAATTGTAACGCGAGTCTGGTACTCTACAAGCACAAGCAAGGAATAATTCTCATCCAGTGGACGCCCTGTGCGGGTTCTCCAAGTCAAGGCCGACGACCAGATACCTATCACGCGAGGTGGCGACCTAGCTCTCGCTAGACCGTCGAAGCTCCTCACAACGGACTCGAATCTTTTCTAACTGCAATCTGAGGACTTGAGTACTCGGTGATCGGCTCGCTGCGATCCTGTCTGAAGTGGGGATCGGTACCTGCCTCACCCGACACTCGGAACGCAATCTGTCTGAGAGTCTGATCGCACGGGGCAGCTTTGATCCATCAGAGGACCGGTGCCATCAGCGTGGTGTGGACCTGGCTCCATGCGCCCGAGGTTCGGGCCAGGCGAGGCTGAGTCCTCACGGGCCACCACCACCAGTGGCTCAGCCCCCGTAGGCACCATCCGCAACCGCAGCGACGTGTTCTTCAGGTACCGTCGAAACGCCCGTGCGGGCAGCAGGCCCCTCCTCTCACCTGGAGCGTCATCAGCAGCACTCGATGGGTGAGGCGGCCATGGAAGATGGTCCTGCGGCGTCGCAGCAGGGTCTGGAGGACAAGGGATGCTGGCTTGTGCCAAACAGGCAGAGATGGCGTCAATTCACCCCTCAAAACCTGGCCCACGCCATGGCTCCCTCGCAGGAACGAGACGGCGCGGCTCATGGCATCGGCGCTGGGGGGTATGTCAGACGCCGAGGTAGGCCCCGAGCCGCCTCAGTACGTCACTTTCCGAGAAGCTGCCCGAGCCGAGATGCTCACCATACGCACCGAGATGACGGAGCTGAGGGGCTTGCATGGGCGGGCCACCCTCAGCAGGTTTGACGAGAGCAACGACGACGAGATCCAGGTGCAGCATACGTGGCAGGGAGGGGTGTGTGGTTTACCTTGGTTCGTCATGAGGGAAGCTGCATGGGGGGCAGTTGTCATTGCGGCGAGGTTGCTGGACCCATCCACGTTGGTATCTAATGCGGTGCAGGAGTACTTGCCGTTCCAGGTTAACATGGTGCACCCCTCCAAATGCCATTGCACAAACAGGTGGAGGTGACAACTCAGCAGATCACCAAGCTCTTCCGACGCTGCGAGGCGCGTCTCCAGAAGTTTGGGTCTGTGCCGTCGGAGAACGAGGCCGACGAGAAGGTGCGATGCGGAATGTTGCCTGATCTGCAATCACGCACTGGGTCTGCAGCGTCCGCTGCTTTTGTGTATCCAGGTAGAGTCTACCTTACTACAGAATCCCCTTCTGTCGACCTTTAGCATCAATGCCCCAGAGGCCGGCTGTTTACATGCTTAAAGTCTCTTGCTTCATACACAACATCTGGTGCTCAGATCCCTGCCCGACACATTCAGAATTCCCCATCCACCTACCCATCCCCCCCCTACTCCCACGCCCCGCCACGATGCACAGGTGAAGCGCAACCTGCAGCGGACCCTGGCTGCGGAGCTGCAGGAGCTGTCCATCCAGTTCCGCAAGCAGCAGAAGGCCTACCTGGCCCAGCTGCGGCGGCGCGAGGCGGGCAGCGCCGCCCCCGGCGGCGCCCTGGGCGGCCTGGCTCTGGCGGCGCGGGACGGGGACTACGACACCGGCTTCTCGAGCCAGCAGGCGCTGCAGGCCGACACGCTGAGCGCCCTGATCGATGACCGCGACCGCGAGGTGGCGGGCATCGTGGCCAGCATCCACGAGCTGGCCCAGATAATGAAGGACCTGTCGGTGCTGGTGATCGACCAGGGCACGGTGCTGGACCGCATCGACTACAACATGGAGGCCACCGCCGCGCAGGTGACGGAGGGGGTGAAGCAGCTGGCCAAGGCCGAGAAGAAGCAGAAGCAGGGCCTAATGGCGGTGTGCATCATGTTCCTCCTCGTCGCCATCGGCATCCTGGTGCTCTTTGTGGTCATCAAGGCCATTGTATTCTGAGGCGTGCCCCGGATCCCGAGCCGGGGCGGGCACCCCGTCGATGGCTGTCGGCGCGGGGGCCGCGGGGGGAAGTGGTTCCCATGCACATCACCGAGGGCACGCTGTTGGTCTGCCCGATGTCACATCATGTCCCCCCTGCCACTGCCACTGATGTGAACATGCTCACTCCGGGGGGCAGCGGGGGCATCCATGTCCGAGATCAAATCTTGGGGACGCCGGGTCACGCCCTCCATCGGGTGCCCCGCGCGCCGTAGTCGCAACAGTTCCGGCAATAACTCTGGAGGCCCAGACTCCCGACGAGCACAGCAGCGTCCCCCAACCGGGCTAACCATCATGTGCTGAACAAGAAACTGTGCGATGGAGACGGACTACGTCAAGGCACAGATTTCGGGGCAGAAGGGAGAGGTGCGCCGGGGGAAGTGGTGGGAAGGGTTTCAGGGTTCGTCTCCCGTCGGCGAGGATCAGGCGACAGCTTACCTCCGGGCATTCTGCAGGACCGAATCATAGCCGTGCATCGAGCCTGGCCTCTGGATGACGGTGAGGGCGTGTCGGTGGTGGGCACCGCTTCCGAGTCCCCGACCAGCAATTTCCTGCAAGTCTGGGGCGGCCTCGAGCGGGATGCGGACGCCAGCAGGTGCGCTGCGTGCGGGTTCACGGGACGCAGGGATGATTTTCAGTGTGTTACCAGAGGACCGCGGGGCCGTCGGGTGCCCGTGCCCTCGGCCCTGACCGCCCACCCGCACCCCCACCGGCTCATCCCTGCAGCCCCACGACGGGCCCCGAGTACCACCTCTTCGCCGTGTTCGACGGCCACAATGGCGACGCCGCCTCAACCTTCGCCCAGTCCAGCCTGGTCCCGGTGCTGGAGGCCTACCTCCCCGTCCCCGAGATGGTGGAGGGTGTGGACGGCGCCGCGGCCTGGGCCGGCGCGGTGCAGGAGGCCATGGTGAAGACGCTGCTGGAGATCGACCGTCGCTTCGCGGCCCGCGGGGCGACGGGGGGCACCACCGCCACCCTGGTCCTCCAGATTGGCCAGCTGGTGACCTGCGCGTCGGTGGGCAACTCGCGCGCGGTGCTGGACACGGGCGCGGGGCGCGTGGCGCTGACGCGCGAGCACGTGGTGGCCAGCAACCCCGATGAGCGCGAGCGCCTGCTGGCCGCGGGGTGCACCCTGGCGCGGCTGGACGTCGCCGGCGGCGGCCCCGCCGTCATCTCCTCGCGCGGCACAGGCCCGCTCCGCGTCTGGCCAGGCGGCGTCACGCTATCGCGCTCCCTGGGCGACTTCAGCGTGGGCCCCGCCCTCCTGGCTGTGCCACATGTGGTGGCGGTCATGCTGCCCCCCGCCGGCGGCCGCATCGTGCTCGCCTCCGACGCCGTGTGGAAAGCCGGCGTCGATGCAGTGCTGGCCGCTGCGGCCGCCGCGCCGGCCAAGACCGCCGCGCATGCCGTGCTCAAGGCGCTCGGGCCGCGCCTGCGCGGCGATGCCTCGGTGGTCGTGGCCGACACGCTGCCGCGCGGAGAGACCTTCCCCCAGCTGGCTGCGCGCCTGGCGCAGGGGGGGGGAGGGCGCGCGGGGCGCCCCGCGCCCGTGCGCGCGCCCTCCGCATCCCGCCTCTGGTCCCTGCTCAAGCCGCGGCGGGCGGAGGAGGCGGCGCCGCCGGCCCCCGCCCTCTCCGCGGGGGAAGGCGGGGGCGCGCGCGTGCTCACCGACTGCGACGTCGCCACGCTTATGGGCCTGACCACGGTGACCCTGGGCGAGGACGACCCCCAGCCCATCTGGTACGAGGACTGCGTGGCGGAGGACCTGCACCAGGCCAGGGTGAGCAGGAATATGTGTGTGTGAGTGTTTTGGAGAGGAGGGGAAGGGAGGGCGGAGGTGGGGCGATTGTGACGCTGGATGGCCTGTGGCGGGGGACATGCAATGCCCTGGGCTGTGGCTGCGAGGGGCATGGGTGTGTGCGGCGCCGGCTGTGTCCCGGTGGGCAGCGACTGCGTGAGGTGAGAGACCTCTTGTCGAAGGGCGGGATGCGGTGCTCTCTCACATCATTGAACAAGCCACCCCGAGGCCAGCCCACTGGTCTGGCGAGCGTGCTGGCACAGGCACCAGCCGTGCTTCGGTCGGGATGGCTTGACCCCTCTTTCCAAACACGAACTACCACCCTCCACCGGCTGCTCCCTCACCCACCCACCCACCCTTCCTCCTCTCCACCCCCCTCTCCCCCAGGCGGACGCGTGGCGGATCTGGCCCGCTGCGCGCGCCATGGCGCTGAGCAACCCGGCGCTGGCCTCCCTGCGCCCCTCCCGCTCCATCGGCACGCTGTCGGAGCTGGTGGGGTGGAGCGCGCCGTCCAGCGGCGCCGCCTCGCCGCGCGGCGGCGTGGGCCGCCCGCCCGGCCGCCCCTCCTTCTCGCGCCGCTCCTGCCTGAAGCAGCCGGGGGAGTCGACGGACGGCGGGGCCAGCGACGCGCTGGGTGCCGGTCCCGGCGGCGCCTCCAGCGACGAGACCCTGGCCTCGCCCCTGGCCTCCAAGCGCGTCAGCTTCGCGGCGGGGGAGCGCAACCCTCTGCGCCGCACCTCCTCCGAGGCCGTGCTGGCGGGCTCCACGCCGCCCAGCAGCTGGCTGGGCGGCCTGTCCGACGCCGACGCGGGCAACGGGCGCGGCGGCGATGCGCCCGCGCCCCTCGGTGGCGGCGGCCAGGGTTCGGGCAGCGCCGGCATGGCCTCCATGCGCAGCCTGAGCCTGCCCCTGGCCGCGGGGCGGCCGCCGCGGCCCGCCGGCGCCCAAGGGCCGCCGGCGTACTCGGGGCCCGACTTCACCGCGCTCATCGGCAGCCCCACCACGCGCTGGCGGGACAGCTACAGCTCCACCGCCTCGGTCTTCACCAAGCGCGGCGCGGCGCGCGAGCGCGACCGCCTTCGGTGAGGCCTGCAACGGCGTTGGATGGCGCCAGCCGCGTGGCGAGGCCCCGGCCCCAGCCGGGGTCCAGCGACTCGCGGCCCCAGGACCCCAGAATGCAGGCCCCGCTCGCCTCATTGCGTTGACATTTCCGCTTGAACACACACACACACACACATACACACACTCTATGTTGCCCGGCCACAGCCCCGGAAACCTTTGCACCCCACCCACCGTCCTCATCATTGCACCCCCACCCCCCTTGACTGTGCGGTCCAAAGCGCAGCGGAGGGCCGTGCCCTCCCCTCGCCGTCAGTTTTCCCTTGAGCGGTCAGTTGCTGCGGTAATGCATCCCTTCTCCCTGCCACTTCCCTGACCCTGGCAGCCTTTGTCTAGCCCAGTCATCGTCCTGGTTCACTGCCTGGAGTGGCCCCAAATCCCGCTGCCCTTGGCCCCCAGCGCCACCCGGACTGTGATGATCCACGCTGCTCTGAGAATCAAAGGGCCAGGACACCGAACTGAATGGAAAAGGGCTGGACGGTCGACACAGGGGCATGGCAGGGGGGGCATCGAACCCCAGAACTCAGGCTCAGCACCAGCATTGATGTAAAGAATGCAAACACACCCTTGGTGTGTACTCCAGGGGGTGTGAAGTGATATGCGTGGCCCAGGCCCTGTTGAATGGGAAAGAATCATCAATCCTACGTCCCTTCCCCCGTCTCCCGGCCAGATCTTCCGCCCAGGAGGGGGTACAGCAGCGACACCCGGTTCTTGATCTCCTTCACCGTGTTTCGCGTGTCCTTCCGAAGGTTGACCAGCTGCTTGGCAGCCTTCCTCTGCTGGACGCGTGCGGCCTTCTGGAGCCGCGCCTCCCGCTGCTGCCACCAGGCGATGGTGCTCGAGATGTCCTGTGTGGGTGGGTTGCGTGAGACAGTGTTGCGCGAGAGCCGATGGAAAGCAGGCCTCCATCCTCTCAGCCCAGGAGAGGGTCGAAGCCCCCATCACAGGGCACGCCAACCTTCCGCCCCGCACGCACACACCTTTGGGGGCGCCTGCCACACCTCCCCGTCCTCTTCCAGCTCCTCACTCAGCTGGGCCTCCGTGAAGCCGCCGCTGGCGGCAGTGCCCGACCTCGCCATCACCTCCCCAAGCCACTGCCCGCCCAGGCCGGTCGTGGCCTGGCTGACCCGCTGCGTCAGGTCCCCAAAGGCAGACCCCAACCGGGCCAGGGGCGAGGTGTCGAACCAGGGGTGGCGCAGCGCGCCCTGCGCCGACAGCCTGTGTGTGGGGTGGGGGGAGGGGATGGGGCTGGAGGGTGAGAGGGTGTCTGGTGCTGGGCGTGATTCTTGGAGGACCACTCTGTCTTGAAGCATCAACACTGTCCGAGCCGCTGCACTTGATCGCCAGCGTCGCATGCCACTCCCTCGACATGGCTCGGGGGGGCCACATGAGCCCTCAGAAGACATGCTGGGACACACCCACGGCATCCATCCACGGGCCCCTGATCCCGCGCTTTCCTCACCTGTCCTCAGGTCGGTACTGCACGAGGTTGCACGCCAGGTCCCAGCCCGCCCCCCCGTCCGCATCCAGGATGGCCAGCCCCGCGGCCAGGTCCTTTGTTCCTCGCCGCTCCCGCGCCCGACGCCATGCCCGCAGGTCGTGCTTGTATGTGTCCGCCAGTTGCCTGAGCAGGCGAAAACACGGGACATGGTGGGAGGGTGCGTGGACATTGGGCCAGGTACGCAACATGACGTGAACAGACCCGCTTCTGCAACCCCAAACACACATGCAGGCCCCCGAGCTTGCCATCCACGCTGCTCTTGGCCCACCCCCGCGCCGTCCTCACTTGTTGAATGCAACCAGGGCATTGTCCGTCCTCAGCGGCGGCAGGGCCAGCTGCAGCATCATGATTCCCACAGAGTACATGTCGAATCTGTCTGGCGAGTTTAGCGCCCAGACCACGGGCGACAGCAGGGCAGCCACCGGGGCCGCAGGTGCCCTGCACAGCCGAGCAAGGGGGGGTGGGGGGAGGGGGAGTGGTTGAGGGGAGCGGTGTTTAGGATGCCCGTCTGGGCCGGTAAGGCGACTCTGTTCTGTTGGGGCGCCGCCATAGAAACATGCGCCGAGCCCCAGAGCGCAGTGCTGGCTGCCAGCTGGGCTGCAGCAAGGGCTGGGGTGGCTAGCACCATGCAATGGCGCATCGCAAACACCAGCAGGCAACTTGATGACCCCTGGGACGCACATTCATCCGGGCCCTGTCATCCCCAGGCAACATACTCCATAGCCACAAACCCACATGCCACCACCGCCAGCTGCCCCGCACCTGGGTGTGTGCTTGGACATGATGTACTGCTGGGGCGGGGCGTATCTCGGGTCCAGCAGGTACTGGTTCGGCACGTAGTTTATTCCGATGCGCAGGTCGGCCGCCGCGCCAAAGTCGATGAGCTTGATGCGGCGGTCCACGGTGGAGACGATGCAATTGTGCGGCTTCACGTCGCGGTGCACGATCCCTGCGGCCGCAGGGGAAGGCGACAGCAGAGAGGTGTTGAGTGGAGGAGGGCATCCCCAGGACATGACACTTCTCACAGGACTCCCCACCCCTTTTTTTGTGCCTCCAGTCTCAGGCAGGCCAGCCGGGCACCTGTGGAGTGGCAGGCCGCCAGGCCCTCCAGTAACTGCTGCATCACGGTCTTGAGCAGGAACACCTGGCCGGCCACGCCGGGTGGCACGACGCTGGGGTCCTCGAACAGCAGCGGCGCCAGGCACTGGGGAAAATCCTTGCGCACCATCAGCTCCGCCAGGGTGTGCTCCCCCTCGAACTGCCACACCAGCCAGAGCGGGTCGGTTGCGGTGCGCGCGCTGGGGAACTCCGTGAAGGCGGCCACGAAGTCCGCCACGGCCAGGGGATTGGTGCGGGCCATGCGCTCATTCATCCACGCCTCGGCCTCGCCAAACTCGGTGGCCTTCTTCAGGATCACGGGCCTTTGTATTGGAGGAGGGGGGGGGCCAAGGGTGAGTCAACAGAGCTCAGAGAAGCATGGTGGCCAAGCATGACCAGCCCATGTCTTGGGGAACGATGCCAGTTCTTCACATGGAGACACACAGAAGCCTGGGGGAGCTGTTTCCAGAAGTCCATTCCTCCCTCACGGCAGCAACACCCGCATGGTATTGCCGGACTGGCAACCCAGCACGGGCAGCCTCCCGCCGCCACCTGCACCAGCCCCACACCAGCATCCCACTCACCGGGTCTCTCCGGGGCGGCGAGGGTCCTTCATCTCAGCCCTGTACACCGTCCCGAACCCTCCGCTGGCCACCTTCTTGCCGACAGTGAAGTCCTCGCTGCAGTAGGGCTGGGCACGGAGTCGCTGGAGCGGGGCCTTGATGTATGTGTCGATCGCGCCAGGGAGGACACCAGGGGTGGCGAAGAGGTACACCAGGAGGCCCAGGCACAGCACGACGCCCTGGGGGTTGATCCCCTTCTGCTCCAACCGCAGCACAGGATCCAGGGTGCTGCAAGGGGGTTGAGGGGAGGCCAAAATGCGTGCGGGGCAGGCTACCAGGGTGGCGATCTCCAGTCTGCAGCCTCATCCAGGTCTGATCGCCCTGGCGGAGGCATGGCATACCCTTGGCCCGTACCTACCTTCTGTGGACCTGGTCGCCGCAGTTCTGGGTGTGGCATGGCAGAACTACGGGCTCGTAGGCCAGGGGCAGCAGGGCCAGCCCGGTGTTGAAGATGTGGAGTAGATCGAGGCTCGGAAGGGCATGCGCAATGTGCCTTGATCGACGCACCCGAGCTGGCCGGACATTCAGGGCGCCAAGGCGAAGAGTCTGAGCGGGCAGGATGCCTGGCCGCTGCGGCATGAGTCCGAGGGGCCTCATCGTGAGCCCGGCTCGCTGCATCCCATGCGTCCACGCTTGAGCGCCGCTCACAGGTGAGAAATAAACGGAGTGACCCTATGAGCTTATGCGTGCTGGACAGTTCTGCATGTGTTCTGCGCGGGTGGATTTCTACGACGACATGACCGCCTGGATCCGCAATCTGAATGCCAGGTCGGCATTCCGGGGCGGGGCCATTTCCCCGCGCCGATGGATTAATCGTGCCGGAACGAGTCAGCCTGGCCCCCATGTCCGCACTCCAGTGTGCTTAAATCCCTAATCAAATCACGGATCCTGGGCCGTGATCCCTGCAAATCTATTTGTATTGTCGATCTTTCGCACGCGACATGGCGGACCTCCTCACCCTCGCCTGGAAGCGCTACCTGTATGGCCTGCACTACCACCCCATCAAGACCAAGGTGAGAGGACAGGACATCGCGGGTCCAAGGGGTATTCCTTCGCTGTCTGCAGATCAACCAGGAAACCCTAACCCTCGCCCACACTCCGCCAGGCTGTCACTGCCGGGACCCTGGCAGCTCTGGCAGACCTGGTGTCCCAGCGCATTGCAGGTGCAGGCTCCATCAAGTGGCGCCGCACCGCCCTGCTGGCACTTTATGGCCTCCTCTACTCCGGGCCCTGCTCCCACTTCTGGCAGTACTACCTGGAGAAGCTGTTCCCAGACAAGCAGGACCCCCTGCGCATTGTCAAGAAGGTGGTGGTGGACCAGCTGGTGTACGCCCCCTTCCAGAACGTCGTGGTGCTGGCCTACCTGGCGAAGGTGGTGGAGGGCCTGCCCCTGGCCGCTACCATCGCCAAGCTGAAAGTGCAGTGGCCGACAGTGCAGGCCATGGGATGGAGGGTGAGTGTGAGGGTGTGTACAGGAGGGGGAATTGATGTGTTTGTGATTTAGGAGTGTGCCTGCCATGCCTGGCTTCGCTTGCATGGGTCCCAATCGCACTCTGTTGCGGAAGCTCTTGCTGCTCCCAGCAGCGTCCGAGTTGTTCCCACCACCCAACTAACGCATGCCGGGCAAGCCAAGGCCTCCAATAATCAGGACACACAAGGTCACGCCTCATCTCATCCCTGCCTCCCCTGCAGTTCTGGCCCTTGGCTCAGTACATCAACCAGAAGTACTTCCCCCTCCAGCTCCGTGTCATGTGGCTCAACATTGTCGCCTTCCTGTGGGGCATCTTCATCATGGTCAGCTCCCGCAGCTCCCCACTGCCAGCTGTCATCAAGAAGGTCTGAGTGGCGGGCAGGGCAAAGCCACCCAGAAGCCTGGGGCATGCGTCGAGGCATCCTGGCGTGCTGCCCATCCCTCACTGCCTCCAGGGTCACATTTTTGTTTAATGAACCCCACCCAAGTTTTTGGTGCTGTACACAAGGCAGTCTGCCCCAGCTTGAGCTCCGAACACACTCGTGGGAAATAGATGAGGGGCCAAAAATTATAGGGCGGCTGATGTTCATCACAGACGCTGGGCGTGGGTCCCTCGTATGGCTGGCAAGTACTCCTTCACGGTCGCCTTGGCCCTCCTTCACGGTCGCCTTGGCCCTCCTTCACGGTCGCCTTGGCCCTCCTTCATGGTCGGTCTGCCCCATGGGCGACCCAAACACGGCAGCTTCGACGTTTTCCAACCGGGTAGTCGAGCTCGTTGTCATCGAATGGAGGAGTTCAACCGCCCAGCAATGTACCCATTGTTCCACGTGCTCTGCTTGGGGGCCGCTGCACGCCTGGTGTCCCATCCTTCACCCTCACTCAGGCTGGCTGCTGCCGCTGTCTTCTCAGCCCTCAGGATGCTGCAAGGTGGAGTACACATGGTGATTGAGCAGGTGCAGAGAGTTACCAGACCCTGTGTAATTGTACAACTGGGGTATGTAATCGGCTGAACCCCGGGGTGCTGATCACCGCCAAACTCTGCAAAACCCCGCCAGGCTCACCTCACCACCCACGTCATGAGACGCAAGCTCTTCAGCTCTGCTATGTTTTCAACCTGCTCAAACACCTTGGCCTGGCCCTGGCTGAGGAAGAGGATGTGCGTCGGCCAGTTGTCCAGCCCGTCAAAGATGTGGGTGGCCTGGACGGGAGGACAGGGAGGGGCTGAGGGACATGTGGCGATGCAGCGATACGCACGGAACGGCTGGTGGACCAGGCTTGCAAGGTCGACACACCCAGTGCGAGCCATTTCGATCTCACAATCGCCCAGGCATGCCAAACACATGCAGCGCTGCCTGCGCCAGGAGCGACAGGTGAACCCCGACACAGGCGCGGCCCTCCCCCACCACCCTCACACCGCTCACATACACCACGGTCGCCTGCCTCTCCCTGCACTCCCTCCTCAGGAAAGCCATCAGGCTGGAGCGAGCCAGAACATCCAGGTCCACCGTCACTTCATCGAGCAAGAGGACCTGCATGGGAGCCATGCCAGAGGTTCAAGGACCAGGGGAGTCTGTCTCTCCTGTGCTTTGAGATCGGGTGCACCAGAGTGCAAAAGGGAGAAGCAAGCTGGGACCGTACGTGTCCCGCATCGAGGTAGCTCACCTCAGCCCTGTCCAACCCGTGCCCCCTATGCAACACCCTGCTCAGATGCAAGTTCTTGCTCTCGGACTCCGCCATCAAGCGGTGCACCTCGTCCAGGTGCTCCCACCTCGAAGGGGTGAAGGAGGCCCATGGCTATCTGCACACGCCGACGCTGCCCGTCGGACACCAGGTGCATGCGCCAGGCGGGGTTGATGTCCATGACCTCCAACAGCATCGCGCGGCGAGCCGCACCCACGCCCCGCACGTTCTCCAGCATGGCGCCGGCGCTGATGTCGGCCTGCACGGGGCATGAATCGTTTGTGAGGGCCGGTGTGGCTTTTGCTTTGCGTAAGGTGCATGCAGCATGATCCCGCGTATGCCATGGATTCTGTGAACATGTGCTTGTGTGCAGCTGCAGCTCCAGGGCAAGGCACCTTGCTTGACATGGCTTTCAGGTTTGGCCAGCTGAGCAGGTTTGCTCCTTCAAAGTCATGCCATCACCATCACACCCTGTGGCCGGCCCCCTCCCAAACACTTCGACCACAATGATCGATGCCCTCACCCTGAGGGGTTGGCTGTACCCGGCAAACGCCACGTCCTGGTCCCAGTTGCCCCCGATGTAGGATAAGCGGTTGGAGGTGGTGAGGTGCGTGGCGTGGAAGGGCGGCTCCCCCATGACCTGCAGCGCAGCGCGGTCCACCATGTGCTTGCCGGCCAGGACGCGGAGCAGCGTGGTCTTGCCCGCACCGTTGGCCCCCAGGAGGAGAGTGCATGACCCGCGAGGGAGCTGCAGCGAGAGCTGGCGGACGATGGGCTGGTCGCCTGGGCGGGGCTGGCCGTCTGTCGCGGGTGGGAATGGGGCTTGTGATCTGATGTGAGGGCGGCGGCGGGAGCGAGGAGGATATCTTCTCAGAATACGAACTGAATTTGAGGAGATAGGTGGGGGTCCAAATTATCCCCTACGTGTCGTTGCGCCGGGTGAGGTGAGGCCCCAGACGGAAGCACACACGCACCCACCAATAGTGGGGTACGTGAAGGTCAGGTCCCTCAGCTCGACTGCTGGCTGATCCATGGCGACGCACGAGTGCTTGTGCACTGATGTTATTGAAGTCTGAGTTGATCAGGATTTCGGCAATTACAACTGCAAAAAACCTCTTGGAAGTGAAATACGCCGTGCACTGGAACGCGCTCGGGGCTGCAATGGAGCGACACACAGGCCGGAGGCTTTGCTCGGTGATCACAGGAGTGGGAGAGGCGACTCGGGCATACCAGTGAGCTCAGGACGCCCGAGTTGAGCTTGCAAAATTTCCTTGGCTAGAGTGCCTCGCATTTGAGTGGCTGGGAACACTCACAAGGGAAACCAGTTTAGCGCGCGCAAGAGCCGTACTCTCAACATCGACTTCCGGCGACAAGCAAGAGCGCTATGAAATAATAGCCTGGTAAAGGGTCGACCAGCACGCAGCAGTGGGTGAAGAGTCGGTGCCTCGGAATATTCATCATGCCATCTCGCTGGCGGGGCCCGAATCAGAATGGCTGGAACTAAGATCTAACCAGATGGCCCAAACCACATTGTGGTAGGCTTTGTCAATTCTTTTATGATGATACTTCTGCCAACACAGGGAGCAGGATGACCTGTAGTAGCTTTGGAGTTCGACTGTTACACACCTAGAACATGGACTTGTACTGCTTTTGTTGGACACGAGGTCCTGTGACATCTCCGGCACTCGGCTGTTGCCCAGAATTTTGCTCAGCTTGGAGCAAGATTTCTCGTATTTTCTTTGCCAAGCCTGATCCACCGAATGATGAGCTTGTCTCTGCCTGTTCTAGGACCAGCTGCTGACGAGCTGTGAGATGCCTCACTTGCTCTTCCAACCTACCACAGATTGTGTTTCAAGGAAGTGAGAGGCATGGGAAACTATGGAGCGGGAGAGACAGTTGTACATTCTCCCGCACCCTGACCGGCACTCACCGGTCTGCTTTGGCTCGAAGCTTTTGCCTCTCCTCTTCTACCTCCTTCATGAAAGCCTGGAAGACAGCATGCTGGAGGCAGGTTCAGTGCTGCACACACCAGCATGACATGGCTGACCCATGCGGAGCTGATCAAGCAGCTAATATGGTGAGCAGATAGAGGACGCAACGCCCAAACCCAAACCACATCAAATCCAGCCAGCCACCGCACAAGCCATTCCCCCTCCACATCCATTCCTACCTCTTGCTCATACTTCTCTTGCAGCCTGTTCCAGGCCATGCCGAAGAGTAAACCTGTCGTAGCGATCCAGAAGATGCCATTCCCATGCTTCTGGAAGTACCGTACTAAGCGGACCTGGGAGGTCGCCCCAGCCTTTGCCCTCTGCAGCTCCTCTATCCTCTTGATCGCTTTCGTATGCGATTCTATATCATTGGTAATAGCCAGGTCAAGGCTGGGGTCTGCGTTGATGCTCTTGAGCTTCTTGAGTGCCTCATTCGAGCCGGCGAAGAGTTTGTCGACCTCTGCAGCGGAGGGGCCTGCCATTCCCGCGGAACCACCCTGACAATGCTGCCGGCGCTGAGCTTGTGGGGATTGACGCATACGCACAGGGTACCGTCGTTTGCCTCAAGGGCGCTCAGCTGCACGAGAGTGGCCTGCGCCATCATCGCGCTCCCGTTTGGGCGCCATTGCCGAAACCCCGAAACATATAGCTGGGCTATTGCATCCATGCTCCTGCCCCTGTGTCCATGCAGGCATATTTTATAGAATCAAACTGGATCTGAAATCTTTCGTCTAGTACCTATTGCAGTCACCACAAAGCTGGATTCGAGCCTGGCAGCGTCGGAGGGCTGAGGCCCGACCGTGAAGGAGGATGGACGAGTCCGTCGGTGGACTGCAGATTATGAACAAGGACAAGCACGTCTTCAAAGCTCCAGCTCCTCGCAAATCTGTCCTCGGTGAGTAGCGAGCGTGAGTGTGTCGGTGACGAAGAGAGGTACACTGCAGGGCGTGCTGTGAAACACGTCACTCACTCCTTTACACGCTCAGGCCTGGACCGACTCGCCGAGGAAAAGCGCTCTGAGCAAGCATCCGTGCTCGGTGTGTTGGCGGGAGAGCGAGGCAGATCCAGACTTAGTGCATGCATGGGCTGCACGGGGCAGGGCGGGGGGGCCCTGCTAGCGTTCTCTTCATGGTGCTCTACCTCCCTTGCCCTACCCCTTTTCCGCAGGCAAACGACCCGTCGTCTCTCTTGCCCGGGAGGAGGACGATGCAGACGCTCAGCAGGAGACGGGCTCGGCCGACCAGGCCCACACGTCCTCGGCAGGCCCAGCGGCACGCAGCTACCGCTCGTCCCGGATCGAGACCCCCTCCCACCCCGGCGGCGTCAGCGTCGAGGCGCGCCAGCAGCAGGCAGAGAGGGATGCACGCTGGCGCGAGCACCGTCGGGCCCCGGTGCACTCCCATGATCGCGGGGACGCGCGTGGCAAGGACCGCTTGCACAGATCTCGGTGAGGGGTGACACCGCTGTGCTCCGGGGCATGGACGGCGGAGGATGGCTGGGCCGGTGCTGGAAAGAGTGTCAGAGGTACACACGATTGGCCGTGCAAGTCAGCCCCCTGCCTCATCAGGATTCTTCCTCCCCTCCCCAGGGATGACCGGGGGTCTAGACACGGGCGGGAGGACGATCGGCGCCGGGGCGGGGAGCGGCGGGGCGACGACCGGCGGCGCGGCGAGGCGTCGGGCCGCGCGTCCCCTCCCCGGCGCCGGGCCTCCGACTGGGAGGCCACGCCTGGCAGGGAGGGGCGCCGCGACGAGTGGGAGGCCACCCCCCGCGCCACGCCCTCCACGGCACGCGGCGGCTCCCGTCACGCCGGCGCGGCGCGCGACACGCCCCGCGCCACGCCGGGGCGCGACACGCCCGCGCGCGC
>NW_011934241.1:373799-387487 GCF_000733215.1 Auxenochlorella protothecoides
CGGGGCCCGCCGCCTCGCCCGCATGACGCCCAGCTGGCGCAGCGCCGCCTGGAACCGGGCGCCCGGCGGCCAGCCCACCCTGGACCGCTCCCCGGACCTGCACGGCGGCGAGGTGGGTGTGCTGGGCGTCCTTTCTCCATGATGTGCTGTTGTGTGTGTGCGGGTGTGTGGCGGGGAGGTTGATGCGCTGGGCACGCTGGAGACGCGGCCCCCCTCCACCCCTCCCCCCCTCCTTCCTCCAGGGCACGGCGCGAGGTAGCGAGGACGCGCAGCTGGACCGCGACTGGTACGACCAGGACGACGCCGGGGGCACGGTGGACGAGACGCACAACCCCTTCCTGGGCGACGCGGAGGTCGACCCGGCGCTGCGCCGGCGCGCGGAGGCGGCGCAGCGCCGGCTCACGCGCCGCGACGGCTCGCTCATGACGCTGGCCCAGAGCAAGCGCGCGGGGGAGCTGCAGAAGGACATGAACGCCTGGGAGGAGAACCGGCTGGTGCAGAGCGGGGTGGTGCGCCTGCGAGAGGTGGCCACCGAGTTCGACGACGCCGCCGACCTGCGTACCGTGCTGCTGGTGCACGACACCCGGCCGCCGTTCCTGGACGGGCGCTTCCTGTTCACGCGCCAGCGCGGGCCGGTGCTGCCGCTGAAGGACCCGACCTCCGACCTGGCGGTGATCGCGCGCGCCGGGTCGCGCCTGGTCAAGGAGGTGCGCGAGAAGAAGGAGGCGGGGAAGAGCCGGGCCCGGTTCTGGGAGGTGGCCGGCTCCAAGATGGGCAGCATCACGGGGCTGACGGGCGGCGAGCGCGAGGAGAAGGCGCGCCAGGAGGAGCTCATGCGCCTGGAGCAGGGCAGCGACGACGAGGGTGACTACCGCGGCAAGAGCCAGGTGCGTGGCTGGTGTTTCTGGTCCTTGTAGCAAGCGGGGGGGTCCTTAGGGGGAAAGGGGGAGGGAGGAATTGAAAGCTCCAGGGCAGAGGGCGACTGGCTTTGGCTGCCCCAAGTGCCCGCCAGACATGAAGGGGGAGGGTGCTGCATGCATGAGGCAAGGGGCCGGGCAAGCATGGCTCTTTTTGACACACCCGAGTGGTGCGGCAGCATGATCGCCCCCGCTTTTCCTCATCCACACCTGCAGTTCCGGACGCACATGAAGACCAACGAGGCGGCGTCCGAGTTCGCGCGGACCAAGACCCTGGCCCAGCAGCGCCGCTTTCTCCCCGTCTACAGCGTGCGGGAGGAGATGCTGCAGGTACTTGTGCCAGTGGGTTCAAGGAGGAGGGGGAGCTAGGAGCTGGGGACTCTGTTTTGCTGCGAGATCCCAGCTGGATGGGAGGGGACGCCTCCCCCTGGCCCTGTTGTGCATGAGTCTGCGAGGGACTGGCAGGGGAATAGCAGGTTTCGATGAGGGTCAGCGTCCCTGTCTTTGAACAGGCCGTCTCGAGGCGAGGTCGAGCCTTGCACCATGGCTGCCGTGTCAAAACAGCCACCCAAGCAGCCCCCACTCCACTCTCAACCCCACTCACACAAACCTCCCCCAACCCCCTCATTCCCTCTTGTCTCATGCCAGGTCATCCGCGAGAACCAGGTCGTGGTCGTGGTGGGCGAGACGGGGAGTGGGAAGACCACGCAGATGACCCAGTACCTGGCCGAGGACGGGTACACCACCTTTGGCTTGGTGGGGTGCACCCAGCCGCGCCGCGTGGCGGCCATGTCGGTGGCCAAGCGCGTGAGCGAGGAGATGGGGGTGGAGCTGGGGGCCGAGGTGGGGTACTCCATCCGCTTCGAGGACGTGACCTCCGCGGACACGGTGATCAAGTACATGACGGACGGCGTGCTTCTGCGTGAGACCCTGGTGGAGCCCGATCTTGACAGGTGGGCGGAGGAACAGGAGGGTTGAGCAAGGGCGGGGGTAATTTAATTTGAATAGTTGGGGGGTGGCTGCAAACATGGATGTTGGCAGCATCGTCAAAGGGATAGTGTGGGTCACTCCGACTAGTAAGCCTGTGGTTCAGCCACCAGAGGAGGCTAGAAGAATGATTTCCTGTCCCAGGCGCGCCTGCATGGAGCCGACTGTCATGAAGCCAATCCATGCGCTGCCCATGTCACAGGTACTCTGCCATAATTATGGATGAGGCCCATGAGCGATCCCTGAACACTGACGTCCTCTTTGGCATTCTGAAGAAGGTGATGGGGCGCTGGGGGAGGGTCGTAGAGCGGTTGAGGCAGGATGCTGCCCGGGATGCCCCTTCCTGCTCACTTGGAGGCGGGAGAATCTGGCATCGGCGAGGAGGGCCCCGACCTCCATGCTCCCGAAGAATGTTGACACCCTGATGCGCCATTGTCACGCACCTGTAAAGGAGCCGATGAGACCGACCCCTCTGTACTCCCTGTCAGCCCCTCACGTTTCTCCACCAACCAACCTGAGCAGGTTGTGGCTCGCCGCCGTGACTTCCGCCTAATCGTCACCTCGGCCACCCTTGACTCCCAGAAGTTCTCCGACTTCTTCGGCTCCGTCCCCATCTTCAAGATCCCCGGGCGGACCTTCCCCGTCGATGTCCTCTTCTCCAAGACGCCCCAGGTAGGTGGGAGGCGAGGCCATGTCGTCCCCAGCAGCGCGGCAGCTGCTCTTGGTATGGGTACGTTGAGCACCGAGGTGCACCAGCTACAGGGCCCCCTCCCCACCACACCAAGGTGGGACCCTGTCTCCTGTGGACCAACCCCCACCCGACCCCACTGCTGCAGGAGGATTATGTGGAAGCTGCCGTGAAGCAGGCCATTGCCGTGCACCTTGGCCATCCTCCGGGGGACATCCTCATCTTCATGACGGGGCAGGAGGAGATCGAGGCCACCTGCTTCTCCATCGCGGTGTGTTTTCTGGCTTTCCCGCGTGGGTGCACGTCTGAGGGGCTCCGGAAGGGGCTGTCGGGGATGCATCCGAGCCTCCTCATCGACCACCCTCCCCTCACACTTCCACATCCTTGCAGGAGCGGCTCGAACAGCTGGGGGAGGGTGTGCCGGATGCCCTCATACTGCCCATCTACTCCCAGCTGCCCTCGGACCTGCAGGCCAAGATCTTCGAGCGCGCGCCTGAGGGCACCCGCAAGATAGTGGTGCGCAGAGGTCGGGACGATCAGTGTGGCAGTCGCTGGCCAGGCATTGTGTGCTGATGGTCGAGTCTCCTATTGCGCACACGCACGATCCCGTCCTGCTCCATAAATTCTCACCTCCCTCCCACCGTGCTTGAAGGTGTCCACCAACATTGCGGAGACAAGTCTGACCGTGGATGGCATCATCTATGTCATAGACACCGGGTATGCTAAGATGAAAGTGTACAACCCCAAGATGGGTATGGATGCCCTCACGGTGAGCAGGGAGAGTGGGGGAGGTGGGGTCAAGACCGGCTGGGTGAGGAGGCGAGTGGGATTGAGACAATGGCTGCAGGCCTGGCAGAAGGATGCGGTTACTGTAGAAGGACAGGGCTCAGCCACATACAGCATTGGTGACTGGCCTTACATCTGTGATCCCTTGCGACCCATTCCCTCATTCTCGTCACCCCCTGACACACGTCGCCGCAGGTCTTCCCCGAGTCCCAGGCGGCGGCCAATCAGAGGTCTGGGCGTGCGGGACGGACCGGGCCGGGCACCTGCTGGCGCCTGTTCACAGAGAGCGCCTTTCGCCACGGTGAGCTTGCACAGGGTTCCCAGGCGGCGTCTGAGTCACAGATGTGTTCCTTGGACCGGCAGACCGGGCCGGCTGCACCTCCCAAGGGCTGAACTCGGTTTGCTGTGTGGTGACTGCTGGCAACTGTAGCAGCCCAGTCTGTCCTGCTTCCCACCCAATGTGTGCCCCACTCCCCATTCCCCCCTCACGCTCCTGCAGAGATGCTGCTAGCCACCGTGCCCGAGATCCAGCGCACCAACCTCTCAAACACCGTGCTCCTGCTCAAGTCCCTGAACATCGACAACCTGTTGGAGTTTGACTTCATGGACCCGCCCCCCCAGGCTAGTGGCAGGCGGGCGGGTGTGGCGGAGGCGGGTGGTGGAGGGTCCAGCCTCATTTGGACCTGGCACTTCATGCTTCTCATATGCCAGCAAGCACTGAGAAATAGGTGCTCAGCCCTGCCCTGACTCCCCCCCCCTCCCTCTCATCGCTCCTTCGCAGGAAAACATCATGCACAGCATGTACCAGCTGTGGGTGCTGGGTGCCCTTGACAACACCGGCGGCTTGACGGCCCTGGGGCGCAAGATGGGCGAGTTCCCGCTGGACCCGCCTCTGGCCAAGATGCTGTTGGCGGGCGCGCAGATGGGGTGCAGCAACGAGGTGCTCACCGTCGTCTCCATGCTCTCCGTACCCTCCGTCTTTTTCCGCCCGCCAGACAGGTTGGTGGGCTGGGAATGAGCGGAAAGGAGGGGATCTTGGGCCGAGGCAGAAGAGAGGGGCAGTGAAGGCCGGAGACCGGGAACACAGTGCTGTTGGAACCCAGGAGCGTTGCATGGAGGGAACAGCCCCTGGCATGATATCGAGCGTCAGGCTGAACCAAGTACGCCCCATGGCCACCTGCCAACCCTCGCAGGGCGGAGGAGAGCGACGCCGCGCGTGAAAAGTTCTTCGTTCCAGAGTCGGACCACCTCACCCTCCTGCACGTCTACCAGCAGTGGAAGAGCAACGGCTACCGCGGCGACTGGTGCTCGGCCCACTTCCTGCAGGTGCCGCGCATGCGCTGGAGGAGGGGGCCCGGATGTGGGATTTGCTAGTCTGCCAGAAAAGCGTGACGCTCAGAGCTGGCAGCCTCGCTCTCACTCACTCCTCATCCGTCGCTTCAAATCCTCAAATCTCAATGCAGTCCAAGGGCCTGAAGAAGGCCAAGGAAGTCAGGACACAGCTGCTTGACATCATGCAGCAGCAGCGCATCCCCATCACCAGCTGCGGCAACGACTGGGACGTCGTGCGCAAGGTGGGGAAGGCAGCATGGGCAGAAACCATCGCACCTGCCGGCATCCTAGCTCGGATCGTCATGCGGAATCCCCATCCTCCCCCACCCCTTTCGGCCGCCCTGCAGGCCATATGCTCCTCCTACTTCCACCAAGCCGCCAAGCTCAAGGGCATCGGGGAGTACGTCAACTGCCGGACCGGCATGCCGTGCTTTCTGCACCCGACGTCGGCGCTGTATGGACTGGGGTACACCCCAGACTACATCACCTACCACGAACTGGTGTTCACCAGCAAGGAGTACATGCAGGTGTGCTGTAGGAAGGAGGTTGAAGGGCGACGCATTTTTAGGGGAGGGGGGGGTAGAGAGGGCGGCTGATGTCCGAGACTCGGTATCGATGTGCTCTCAAACACCTGGCAGAACCGCGGCCCGACCGCCCGCACACCCATCCACCCACCCACCCAGTGCGTCACGGCTGTGGATCCGGAGTGGCTGGCGGAGATGGGCCCCATGTTCTTCTCCGTCAAGGAGACGCACTCCTCACGCCTGGAGCAGCGTCAGAAGGTGCGTGGATGGCCCAAGGGCACCCCCTGCCCCCCCTTTCAAGAATGCCAGTTGCCTGCACCCAGATTCAGCCATGCCAACATCTCCATGATCATGCAGGAGCGGACGGCCAGGGCTGTGATGGAGGGGGAGCTGGAGAAGTCGCAGGCGGAGGCCAGGGTGCTGCAGGCTGCCCAGGCTGAGCGGGAAGCGGCCATCCGGGAGAAGCAACGGAAGTCCATCGCCACGCCCGGGTCCGCACGACCTGGCACAGGACAACGCAAGTTTGGGCTGTAATCCGAGGATTTGTCTTGCGTACCTCATTATCTGGGCAACATGGCAAACTTGTGATGAGAAGTCGGGAGCAAGTATTCCGCCCATGCGAATCTAGGCGTATGCCTGCCAGCCTCGTCCGAGGGTGGGGTGAAGCACGCCCCCTGCGAAGCAATGTCGAGGATCGAACAGCCCCAATGCGACAAATCTCCCCTGTCGCGCACAGTGTCCAAAGCCGGTCACCAAGAGACCTCTGAGCACGGCTTCCCTGTGCACATAGAATGCGGGGGCGGTGACACCCCAGCCCGCATGGCGAGGACCAAGACCCCCCAGTCTTTGCTGCCCGGACCCCAATCCTCGAACCGGGGGAGCATGCTGATGGAACCCACACCCTCCCAGAGGGCCATCATCTGCATCCAGTATGGGGTGGTGTCCGTCAGCATTACCCTCTTCAACCGAGCGGTATTCAGCGTTTACCAGTTCAATTTCCCGGCCTTCGTAACCCTCATCCAGATCCTGGTCTCCATTCTTTATATTTATACACTCAAGTACTCTGGTCGCCTACGAGTGGGTGCCCTGACCATCGAGGGTGCACGACGGGTGCGTGGGTGACGCCGGGCTCGTGCTCAAGATTGGTTTTGCATGCCGGCTTTGAGCAAGCCTCTCTGTGCCGGGTCCAAACTGACCAGGAGGCCCCCTCCCACCCACCCCATCACCAGGTTGCACCCCTTGCTCTGTTCTGGTGGCTCTATGTGGTGTCTGGTGTGACGGCGCTTCGCTTCCTCAATGTCCCGATGTACAGGTGGGGGCCGGTTTTCAAGGGCAGCACGCAGGTAGACTTGTACAGATCATGCGCGATCAAGCCATACACCTCTCCCCTTTCTTTCCACCCCAGTGTCTTGCGGCGGAGCACCACCCTGGTGGTGGTGGCGGGCGAGTACTTGGCCTTCCACAAGGTCCCCACTGGGTTATCGCTGGTGAGTGGGGATGGTGGTGTGGATGCAAACAGGAGGACATTATTTGGTGGGTGTGCAGAGTATTATGTGCTGCCCCATCGGGCACGTGTGATATGACGTCACCCGAGTGTGAGTGGCACCTTCATGTATGACCTGACCTATCTTCCTATGCGGAATTCTCTCTTGAGTCGGATCGAGAGCCTCACTTTACCTCCCCCTTGAACTTTGCAGACGGGGCTGGGCCTCATGACAGGCGGCGCTATCGTAGCGGGGCTGTCTGATGTCACGTTCAACCTCGCCGGCTACCTCTGGGTGGCGGTGTGCGTTTTCAGCACCGCCACCTACCTGCTCCTCATTCGCAAGCTCAAGGACACAGGTATCCGTGGGGCGACGCCCTCCTTGCTCCTCCCTTGCTGCGCCCACGCCTGCCCCTGGGACCGGCTTCGGGGGACCCCCATTCTGCCTTCCAAATCTTCCCTCCCTCTCACCACCACCCCCACCCTCCACCCCCTTCAAACACCAGGCATGAACCAGCACACCTTACTGCTGTACAACAACGTCCTGGCCCTGCCCCTCATGCTGGGCATGCTGCTGCTGGGCACCGATGAGCTGGCGGGTGTGGCCGCCTACCCCCGACTTGCCGACCCCCGCTTCCTCGTTTTCCTCCTGGTCAGCTGCTCTCAGGCCTTCCTGCTCAACGTCTGCATCTTCCGCTGCACCCTGGTCAACTCTGCGCTGGCAACCAACGTCTCCGGGCAGGTGAAGGACATCCTGACCACCGCCCTGGGAGCCACGCTCTTCTCCGACGTCCCCCTCCGCCCTCTCAACGCCCTGGGCCTGGCGCTGGGCCTGCTTGGCTCCACCGCCTACTCCTACATTTCCTATCGCGAGGCCAACCCGCGCAAGGTGGTGGTCAAGTAGGCAGGAGGGCTTTACCAAAGGGATGGGACGCCTTTGGAGCGGGCGCCAAGCACATTTGAACTTTAGACGAGTCTGGGGAGCACCACAGGTGCTGCACCCTTGGCCTGCGTGGCTGCCGGCCCCAGGGTGCCTTCAAAGAGGTAGCCACCACGAGGGCCCCACTACCACTCGATAATGGCGCCAATCTCGCTTCCCCGAGGCATGCAGCATTCAGGCTGTATTTTACAGGCAAACGGTATGAGGCCGGTACATGAGCACATGTCTTGCTGCGTGGACATTCCCATTGTAATGCAGGGGATTCCGGCAGCGCAGGACAGGCGATTGGCCAGGCACAGGGGCTCGCCTGGGATATGGTACAGCACGAGATACAAGCTGCGAGGCAACCGAGGGCATGCAGGCTTTGCCGAGCCCATTGCCACTCTCAGGTAGGGGTCTCCCCCGTGGTCACTCTCCGTGGGCGTGACCGGCCCTCCGCCCGCGCCTCCTGCTTGCACAGGTCCATGCGCTGGGTGCCCGCGTCGGCAAACAGGCGGCGCACGTTGACGACGGAGAGGTCGGCCAGGGAGGCCACGGTCACGTCGGCCGCCGCAAGCGCGTAGGCCGGGTGCTTCCCCGCCACGGCCGCCGCACGCATGGAGCAGTTGTGGGCGGCGGTGACGGCGCCCGGGCAGGCGGAGAAGGCGACGCAGCGCTCGGGCGGGCGGCGCAGCGCGCAGGCCGCGCACAGCAGGCGCTCGGCCTGGGTCTCCGCACCCATGCGCGCGCCGATCACGGCCT
Source organism: Auxenochlorella protothecoides (assembly GCF_000733215.1). Classification (NCBI taxonomy): domain Eukaryota; kingdom Viridiplantae; phylum Chlorophyta; class Trebouxiophyceae; order Chlorellales; family Chlorellaceae; genus Auxenochlorella; species Auxenochlorella protothecoides. The sequence goes on from NW_011934241.1 coordinate 382,198, forward strand.
GGAAGGCGGAGGTCAGGCCCCAGGCCTCCAGCAGGCGCGCCGCGCAGCTCTCCTCCAGCCACGTCACCAGCGCGCAGGGTATGCGGTGGCGCGCGGCGACAGCCAGCCAGGCCGCCGCGCCGGGGAGGGGGGCGGGCGAGGCCTCCACTCGCGCCAGGTACAGGGCCGCCAGCTGGCGGGCCAGCGCCTGCGCGCGCACCCAGTCCCTCGTCCAGCCCAGAACCTGTATGTGGGGGGGGGACCGGGGGGCGAAGCATCTATGTGGGAACGGTACCTACGTTCATGCCCAAGCCTGGTCATGCAAACGGCGCTGGGTGCACACAGGGCAGGCGCGGCTCTGTCACGGACCAGTATGCAGGACCCCGCCAGGCATGGGCGTGTCAGCAGGGCAGGCAGCGTGCCAGGAGCACCCCCGGGACACAAAGAAACCACAACCCTTTCATACTCCAGTCCGACCTCGTGGATGGCTCGCTCGGGTCGGAGGTCCAGCAGGGCCCCCCGCCTCCGCATGCCGGCCTCCAGGCTCAAGCCCTCCAGCGCCGCCAGGTCGTGCCAGGCGGCCAGCTGGAGGCCGGCCGTGTCGGCGATCACATCGTCCCAGTCAAAAATCAGGCCATGCGCCTCGTCAGGGAACATGCTCTGCCGACACCGGGCTGCGCCCTCCGGCCGCAGCTTCTCATTCAGGCGGTCGACGTCCAGACGGGTGGTGCCGCCGGGAGTGAGGAATTGGAGCAGGCCCTGCGTGGGCGTGGGTGAAGGGGTGGGCCCTGGAACCTACCTGGCAGCAGCAGCAAATCCCGGTGGCAGCCTGCCCCAGCAACCGCTCCGGGAGGCTCCCGACCCACCTCGCCATACTCCGCCCCGGGGGGCACCGAGTCACCGCCCAGTGTCCCGGGGCGCCATGCTGAGGAGGGCGCAGGGCGCCGGGACTTGCGTCTGTTGGGTCCCCAGGCTCCGGGACGGGGTGCAGCGAGGATGGGAGCGGAGGCCACTGGCAACCCACTCGCACACAAGATCACAGGCATTTGTTACGTTGATTTCGAGAACACCGCCTGCTGTCAGCTGGGTAGCGCTTTCATGACGGATTGGGTGGGGTCCACATCATTTCGGAGTGACAGGGCGCGCGCGTTTTGATGTTTGTTACGGCAATACCCGCGCATAGTATTGGACACAGAGTCCCGAACCAACACCCATTGGCAAGCCGGTGTGTTGACGATATCCCGAAGCCATATATGTGCTCGTGTCGCCACTTGGCCCATCGGAAGAACGTGAGCCCTTTCATTGGGCACTGTGCACATGCAGATGGAGCACAACTGTACCTTCGCAGCCTGTCATGCGATTCTCGTCCCCCGGAGCACCTGGAACAGACCATTAGCATCTAAGTCAGGAACCATGGAACTGCAGAGGTGACTTGAACAGGCTGATATCCGAGTTGGATGCAGGCCTTATTACTCAAATACTATGAGCTCCCATGCAACAAAAAAATCCCGAGTACGCCGTGAAAAAAATCGCACGCTCGCGCTCCACACATCAGAGGCCAGGCAGGGAGTCTGCCTTCTTCTCCTTGAAGAGGGCAGAGATGGCCTTGAAGTTGGGGTAGGTCGTGTTGCCCATCAGCTGGAAACTGGCAGTCTCTGCAGCAGTGGGCAGAGGGTGTGCAAATGGGTGAAGGCCTTCTGAGTAATCCCTCCCGGGTGTAAACATCAAGAATGCGACACTTGCAACACAAATCCGGCAATCACCTGAAGTCGTCAGAATAGCGCCGGCCTTGGAGAGCCTGTGCAGTGCTGTCGAGCGGTCGAGGGCATACCGGCTGGAGACGGCATCTGTCAGGATGTGTACCTCATAACCGCGATCTGGGAGGGCGGGTGGTGGCGCCAAGGGTACATATATATGGGTGTAGGGATACAAAATTGGTGCATGCAAGAGGAGGATCTGATAGAGATGAGGGTGGTATGGGGCAGGGGAGTTGAGCCGAGGCCAGTGCCAAGTCAAACATGGTGTCACCACCAAAGGTGTCCCTAATTCGGCACTCAGGAAGGAAAGTGCAGTCTGTCAGTCAACGCAGCCAAACTCACCAAGGAGTTCCAGGGTCGTCTGCAGCACACAGACGTGGGCCTCAATCCCAACAATCAAGATGCGCTTGATGTCGTCCCTGCGCGTCAGGAACTCCGAGACCTCGTCGATGAGCATGCTGAACTTGGTCTTCTCAAACACTGCAAGGGACATGGTATGGAGGGGTGGGCGGTGACTGGCTGGGATACAGTGGGGTTGTTAAGACCGTACATTGACCTGCTCATTGCCATCCATGGCGACAGAAGTGCGACTTCCACCTTGGGCATCTTTGGGGAGCACCTCTGTCAGCTCAGAAACCGTCTTGCCCAGAGCCTTAGGGTACTGCTCTGTCACGATGACGGGGATCTGAAACACCTCCGCGGCACGGATCTGTAGGTCAAAGGGATTGGAAATTTAGGGTACGACAAGTGCAAGGGATCGGAAGGCCTGATGCCCCCGGGTTGTGCTGCTAGGGATGACGTCAACTCAACAATGCAGCCTCCACTGTGACGAAGCAAACGCCTTACCATGCGTCGGGAAACGTCCACAACCGCGGGGAACCCCTGAATGGCCTCCCGGAAGCGTTCCTGGATGTCACACACGAAAAGGGCGGTGTCGCCGAGAGCGATCCGACCCAGGGAGCTCCGTGCAGCGGTGGCCATTGCAGCGACTGCAGGATTTGCAGTAGGGAATGTGGATGAAGATGTCTAAGAGCAACCCAAAGTGCACTGTATCCCGCTCATAGGGTTTACCTGACTCTGGCCGTGCTTGCAAAGCAGGAGCAAGGTGTCGTGAGATGACAGAGGCTCGGAAAGGCGCACCTCTCAGGGCGTGCATATTCCTTTGTCTCTTAGGAAGGGCGAATACTTGGGTCCCCCACCGGATTCTGCTGGCTGAGGTGAACCCTCCGATCCCGCGAAATTGAGAGTGCCGATTTCCCGGACGGTCTTCAGGGGAAGTTCACCCCCCTTGCCACGTGTGCAGAGCGCCTGCTGTGTATATCTGCGTTTGGCAAGGACTGCTGGAGACCCCAGCCCCATCAGCCAGGAGCTCACCTATCGTACAATTCAACAACCATTTCCCTTCCCCCTAGTTGTATCGTATCCTACAGCTGCGGGGCCTGATTTCTCGGCGGGTTCAAGTCAGCACACTCGAACAGTCGTATGGGACGGACTGCAAGGGCGTGGTCCCGGCCCATGGCGCGATCCTGTTCTCATCAGACTTGACTTTGTGAGGATAATTCGATCGTCTCCCGACGCCATGTCGCAATGGGGCCCCATCCGGAACCTCAGTGCGACACGGTACTGCCTGCTCACCCTCACCCTCCTCCAATGTTTCTGGGCGCACTGGAGCGTGAAGCAGCGTGGGGGTTTCGTCCAGTGTCTTTCTGGGTCCAAGGTATGGCGAAGCACCGCAATGAGGTCCCCCGCGGGTTGCGGCACTTCCAAGCCGTCGCCCACGATCCCACCATGACGGCACCCTTCCCCCCGCCCTCCCGAGCCCAGGGTCTTTGGTCCATCGGCATTTTCAAAGGCAGCGGCCCCTTCGATCTCCAGCCGGTGGAGGAGTACTCCCCGCGGCAAGACACCCTGACGGCCTGGCCAGTGGCCAACCCTGTATTGACATGCGCATCCCTGTTCCTCGATGACGAAGTTGCTGGGGGTGAGGCCTGGTGATCGTCAGGCTATGTGCTCACGGTCCCCGTCCCGCATGCGCTGGATGGGTTTGGTGCCACGCAGATGCCCTTCGTCGCCGTTCAGGCAGCCACAGGACGAGCACTCCTGAGCGCGCCATCTGCTGATCCCCACAGCCCCCACACCCCCCCGCAGTGGCGTCCCCGGTGCTCTGGCGAAACTCCACGGGCGCGATCACCATGTTTTACACCCTGCAGTATCGAGGCTGGGGGCGAGACGCCGTCGGGGCGGCCACCAGCGTCGACGGAGGCCGCTCTTTCCAGTATGCCCAGCCGGTGCTGCAGGAGCCCTGGGCCCTGGGGACGCCCTCCCTCTTCCAGCACGCTGGGCAGGTTTGTGGGCTCGGAGGAACCGCATGCACATTGGTAGAAGGACATCTGGTCCATGGCGGGGTTGGGATCAGGTGGGCCCGACCAATGCCATCGCGACGGTGGTGCCGAGCCCGTACGACGTCGTCTCCCTTTGCCTGGCACCTCCGTCCTGGTCTTAGGCATCCACGCTTTTGCATCCCTCTCGGCTTCCCTGGAGTCCCAAGCCGCACACCTACTTGCGACTCCGAGAGCTCACCACTCCCTCTTCCTCAACCCCTTTGTCCCCCCCCCCTTTCAACCTCGCCCCATACCAGGTTTATATGCTGGTCCCCTCTCTCGGGAAGGAGGTCACCTGGCTGTATCGGGCCACCTCCTTCCCGCACTCCTGGGAACGGGAGGCGGAGGCGCTGCCCTTCCCCGTCTCTGCGGTCCACGTGTTCCAGCACGTGGACCGCTGGTGGCTGTTTGCCCACCGCCGCGACGCGGCTCGCGGCCTGGACCTGCACTGGGCGCACTCCCCGCTGGGTCCCTGGGAGCGTCACGCCGACGCGCCTCTCCCCGCCCCCCTCGGCGGCCGCCCCTTTCTGCACGAGGGCCGCCTGCTGCGGCCCCTGCACGCGGCCGAGGGCCCCACCGTGGCCGAGGTCACGGTGCTGAGCGGTGAGGCGTACCAGGAGGCACCCCCCCGCCTACTGTTGGCCGGCGCCGCCCCGGCACGGCCCTCGGCCTGGGACGCGCGCGGCCGGTGGCGCGCGGACGTGCTGCCGCCCGACGCCGCGGGCGGCGAGTGGCTGGCGGCGGCGGACGGGCGGTCGGGCCGCGGCGCAGAGCCGCTGCTGGCACTGCGCTGGGCGCTGCAGCTGGGCGCTCCCTGGCTGCTGGCCCTGGCGCTGCCCCTGGCCGCGCGAAGCGGCTCCGCCGCGGGCCCGCTGACCTGGCTGGCGGCGCGGCGCCCCGCCGCCCCGGGCCTGCCCGCCTGGCTGCGCGCCGCGCGGCTGGCCGGTGCGCACCACAAGAAGTCGAGCGTGGACCTGGGCCGGCCCCGGCCCGGTGAGGACCCGGGGCCGGCGCTGGCGGGGGCCACCTTCCTGCCGCGCCTCGTCACGCCCATCAAGCCGTCGGGGCTGGTGGAGCGCCACCATTCCACGCGCGGGCCGGACTGGACCTGCGAGCTGGGCGGCGCGCCCGCCGCGCCGGAGCGGGGCCGCGCGGCGACGGCGCGCGCGGCGC
>NW_011934241.1:388392-422115 GCF_000733215.1 Auxenochlorella protothecoides
CCGCGCCTGCGCCGCCTGGCGCTGGGCCTGGCGCTGGGCACGCTGGGCGCCGCGGCGCTGGCGGCGGGGCTCTACGTCGGGCCCCTGCTGGAGCGTGCCGCCCCCGTCCCCGTCGACGGCCAGCTCAGCAGGTTCACGGTGCTGGTCATGACCTACGCGGCGCGCCGGCCCATGCTGGCCGGGTTTGTGGCGCACTACGCCGCCTGCCCCTCCGTCCAGGAGGTTGTCGTGGTCTGGAACAAGGGTGAGGAGGAGGCGGGGTGGGGATGGGCACGAGTCTTTCACCCCAAAAGGGCGGCTGGAGGATGGGGGGAGGGGTTGTGAAGGGGCCGATAAGGGAAGGGGACAGGTGGGAGGGGTGGTGTGCTTGTGCAGCGCTCCCAGAGCCGGGCAGGTGCCTGTGGCGGCGTCGGCGATGCGCTGTTGAGCTGGCCCCCACCTCCCTCGACCGAGGCAGGCCCCACCTCTCAGCATCCGCCCTCTCCCACCCCCTCCCCCCCCACCACACACACCAGGCCCCCTTCCCGAGCCGGGCGTGGACTACGACGACCGCGCGGTGCCGGTGCGGGTCCGCGCCGAGGCGGCCAACTCGCTGAACAATCGCTTCCGGGTGGACCCGGCGCTGCGCACGCGGGCGGTGCTCTCCATCGACGATGACATCCGCCTGACATGTGCCGACGTGGAGGCCGGGTTCGCGGTCTGGCGCCGCGCGCCGGAGACCATGCACGGCTTCTTCCCGCGCCGCATGGCGGGCGAGCCCCTGACCTTCCACGGCGAGAGGTAGGGGGGGTGGGCGGGGGGGGAGTGTGGCTGGTGTGAATGCTTGCGTGCGTGTGGGCGCAGGGGGGTGGCTGGATGGGGGTCCGAGGGTGAGGCTTGCTTCAGTGTGGTCAAATGCACAGCACATGGGGCGGGTGGGAGCGAGGGAGCGGGCACAGGGCTTGCCAGCAGGCAGGCAGCCTGGACCACAGCCGAGTGGGGGGTGTCTACCAGGGGCAGCCCATCACACTGGCGGCCCCATGGCAGTGGAGGGCAGGCGGTTGACGCAGGCTGGCCGCCACGAGGCACGCTCTGACACGCTTTGCGACAGGAAGAAGCGGACTGCCGCCGCTCATTCACGCCTGCCCTGCCCGTCGCGCCGCCGCCGCCGCAGGGACACCATCGAGGCCGGGGCGTACAACGTCATCCTCACCGGCGCTGCCTTCCTGGACTCCGCCACCGCCTTCCCCGCCTACTGGGCCGACGCCGTCGCGCCTGCCCGTGCCACCGGTGCGCTGCCGGGTGCTGGTCTGGTGGGAGGGTTGGGAGGAGGGTGCGCGGTGGACCTCATCCCTCCCACCAGACCTGGAGAGGTGGAGGTGGCGCTCGACAGCCGGCGGGTCTCAGGGCCCGCTGCATGCCGACCTCAAGCGTGCCCTAGAGGCCCCTGCAGCAGCGTGGCATGGTATACAGCGAACCCACACCTCCACTCACACACACGTGCACCCTCTCATCCCTGCAGTCGACCGCCTGTTCAACGGCGAGGACGTGCTGATGAATTTCGTGCTGGCCAACCGCACGGCGGCGCTGCAGCGCGGTGCCTCGAACGCTGCGCCAGTCCGCTATATCTCCTTCCTCCGCCCCAAGGTCCGCTGGGAACAGGTTGTGGGGGGATTCCTGGAGTCGCAGCGGCACAGGGCACCGTCGATCTGTGCAGGGACAGCACTTTCACTCCTGTTTGACAGGCTGAAGCCCGTGCCAAGTCCCCTTCCCCTACCTCCACCTCCCGCTTCCGTGCAGCGGCGAGTGGACATCTCGAAGCTGTCTCCCGTCGGCATCAGCCACAACTTTGCAAAGTTCCTGGACGCGACGCAAACTGTGAGCGGGCAGCGCATTTCTTGGCGCCGTGCAGGGCGCTGACATGGAGGTCTCCATGCTGGCGCTGCGGGAATCGGGCAGCCCCCACCCGTGCTGCTTTGCTCGCAGTGCAGATGCAGCACGCCGGCCTGAGCCCGCTCCACGCTCACTCACACCCCAAGGCCCTGCCATCTGCCTTCCGAATCTCAACCACCCTCAAAGAAACAAACCCAGGCCACCAACCCTTCCACTGCAGTATTTAAGGACGTTCCAGGAGGTGTTTGGGACCAACCCCCTGGTGCTGCAGGAGTTCGACTGGACGGCGACCCCCCGCCCCTTCTGCGGCAGCAAGACCCTGGGATGCGTATACCTTTGAGAGCGCCTGGGCCAGAATCGCTGCCCCGTCGCTGCTCCTTGAAGCCCTTCCCCTCCGCAGCAGCCTGGCCGGCGCACGCTTGGCCAGCCAGGACGCTCGCAGATGCTCGCAGATCCTCGCAGGATCGCTCTTCAAACTCATCCCCCTAGCGGCCCTCACGCTGAATGAGCACTACTTGCGCTCTGCACAGACTTCCCTGCTGGCTGTCACTCGCCCACCACGCATACACACACTGAGATCGTGCACCTGCTTGTACAAAGGAACCAGAGAGAGCAGGCCGGGAGCCGTGGGCAGGGGCGCTACAGATTGGACGGCTCGCCCTGGTACCCTGCCGCCCGCCCAGACCTTCCCTCCACCGCAGCCCGGGGCACTGCCGGCGCCGCCCCCGCCAGCGGTGCCTCCACGCCCCTCCAGCTGCGCTTGTGCACCAGGTAGTCTGCGGCCGAGGCCGGGGTCAAGGCGTGCGCGCCCGTCGTCGCGACCGGAGTGAGGCGCAGGCCCTTGGCGGCGCGCAGCGCGAGTTCTGATGTGGCGTCGGTCTCCTCCGAGGCCTAGGTTGGCAGGGGAAGGGGAGGTGAGCGATGAGAATTCGTCGCAGCTTGTGTGCGCTGCACCCCAGGCCCTGCGCTCACCCAGTACACCCTGGATGCAGGACAGTCCACCCCGAAACCTACCTGTGCAGGCCCATCAGTTCCAAAGTCGAGCCGGTACAGCGACTCATCCCACTCCGAGTCTGGGGAGAAGGCCAGCATGGCCTCGTGGTGTGTGATGATGGGGGCGAGGTACTCCTTGCAGTCCAGGATCTGGCCCTGAGGGTCTGCTACCAGCACAAACACCTGTGCAGGTGGGGAGCAGGAGGTCACCGGCCGCTTCAGCAGGGAGGCCGGGCACGAGTGGTCCTTCTCATGAGTCTCCTTGTCATGGTAGCAGTAAGAGTTCGGTGGTTTAATGCCCAATCCAGTGCTCCCTCTACACACTACAACCCCACCTCTATCTCTGGAAAGTTGGCCAGCTTGGCTGGGCTGGGCTTTCCCATGAGCAGCGTGTATGTCTTCTTCCCGGCGGCTTCGGCAGCATTGCACAGCTGCTCGACAGCTCCAAGATACCCAGCCACTCCCAGGGTCCCCACCAGAACGCCTGTGGGCGAGGGTTGAGGTAGGTTGGATCAGGTATGGTGATTCGTCAGGAGTTAAAAGGTGACTTGACGATCCGATTTGGACGGCACAATGTACGAAGAGGACATACCAGCGAGCAGCCAGATGCAGGACCATGCCAGGGGCGTTGAGCTGGGATCCAGGTCGCACTGCTCGAGCAAAGCATGAATGTACGCCGACATGTTTCCCTCGTGCAGGGCAGCACTAGTGCTCCGTAATCGTCCCTCTCCCCCACACCCCTGTTACCCCTCCAGTCCACGCACCGACGATGCTGGCATCCCGTGCCCTCTCCATCAGCGCGTACCGGCGCCGCAGCAGGCGCCGCACCCCCACCGGCAGGCCCTCCTCCAGGGTGTACGTCGTGGGATCAAGGGTCCACCAGGGCAGCGTGGAGCGGGTGAGTTGGAGGAGCTGGAGTGCAGGTGCATCTGGAGCCCCAATCCAAATGTAGGTCACGGGGCCGGCACCCATCTCAGTGCCGCTCCAGCGGTACCCTGCGGCTCGCAGCTCCCCGACACTGGAATCTGCAGGGGCGGTCGCGCTGCAGTCGCCTTGATGCGCACAGCAGGTGCCTCGCGTCGCGTCGCCAGCGGAATCCGTCTGCGCATGCTCATCCCCAGCCCTACAGGAGGCCAGCCCGGCGCCGGAAGCAGTCAAAGCTTCTGGTTCCAGTTGGCGGATGGGCACATCCGGCCATGTCCAGTGGGGTGATAGACTCCCTGCGGCCTCCATCCGCCGTGCAACTTCTGCGGCAAGCTCAGCCCGCTGGTGCAGATGGGGCTGGTCCAAGAAGCACAGGACAGGAGTGTCCAGGGAGGAGAGCGTGGACGAGGAGAGGTTGGAAGCCACCGCATCCACGTCCAGGTCTTGGGTGGGGAAGACAAAGAAAGCGGGGATTCGTGACAGGGCGGTCATGGATGCTCGCCCATAGTGGACCTGTGATGCATGTGGGATATGGGCGTGTGCTCTCCTTCCAGTCACATGTAAGCTTCCCATCTTGCAATTCGATAGACCAGCAGGGGGCTATTACTGGGGAATATGGCTCGCAATGCACACTTCACCAATCTGCACCCCTCCCCACGGTTGCACAACAACCCACCGCACCACACAGTCAGCATCGACGTGGGCAGCTGCGACTTCATCCACACTCAGACTATTGTATGTCGTATCTGCAAGGATGTACGCCTGCTTGGAGGGGGCACCGATGTAAGATCTAGCACGTCTTCAGAGTTGGCCTTCGATGGCAGCTCTGACGCTCAATTCGTCCCGCATTGAATGACATCGGCATACCTGCACTTCATGGTCGCGGGATGCACAGTACTCTTGCACACTAACGGCCACCTTGGCTGCCTCAGACAGTAAGTGGTCGGGAAACTGGAGCGTCGCTCGGGTGTATTTGCGGGCGACGAGGTACTCGGCAGTCTCGGGCACCCGCCACGTACGCAGGAACGCTTCGGACTCCCGCGGCATGCTGTATGTTCAATTGAATGGTACTATGTAGATGGAGATATTGTTAAGTTGGACTTTTAGCGGTAGTAGTATTTCACAGGGTGTTCGCCCACCGACCAGCGCCCGCGCGCTCATGCGGCCACGTCATGTTTGATCGAGGTGAGAAATGCCCCCTCCTCGCAATGAACCCAGGGATACCGCATTCCTTCGACCCCTCAGAATCAATCTGGCATTGTGGGAAGAAGGCATCGGATCGCTTGTGGTGGAGCAGGTGGCGCTATGCTGTCCCGTCCGCTGCGGGCCTGTTACCAAGCCTTGCTCCGACAAATCTGGGAGTTGGAGCGGACACCTCTAGCTTTCAAGCTACAGACTCCATTAGACAAGCATGCATGGCTGCGACAGGGCGGTGGTCACGGGTGGGCCAAGGTTGGATCCGAGCACCGAGCGCAGACGGCGCGCCTGCTCCTGCCCTGGCTGGCTGAGGTGAGGGATGCAGGCTCAGATGGGGCGAGAGGGGATGCAGGGTATTTTGTTGTTGGCATTGTTAACTCGGACATAATGGCGACGGACTCGGCGTGCCTCCAGTTGGCTGACAGATGTGAATGACGCCCCCCATGTGCAGACCCTGCAGGGCATCGAGACACTGACGGCTTCCAGCCTGCGGACCCTAGTACGAGATCAATTCCGACAACCCCTCCCGCCAGATGCCGAGCCGAATGACCTGGACCGGGCCATCCAGGGGATCCGAGTGCTGAGTGACCAGATTCACTTAGCACGGGGGTCCAGCTCAGCCACCACTCGTGGAGTGCAAGTGGAGGTCACTGCAGACTTTGTGGGGGTGAGCGCGGGAAGTGAGTCGAGTGAGCCATACAAGGTACTCGGCCACGGGATGCAGCATGCATGTGGAGCCATGCCCTGATCTGTTTGCCTAGGTCATTGTGGCGAGTGGTGCGAGATCCATGCCTGCACCAGTTAACAAAAACCCCACAGCCAATCCCCTGCCAAACACACTGCAGCATGAAGACGACATTCAGACTCTCCAAATAATTGAGGAAGGCGAGGAGGAGGAGGAGGAGGAGGAGGCAGGGGGCTCGAAGCTGTTCTACACATATCGTGTCCGTGTGGCAAATGTCGGGTGGGTGTGGGGAGATTGGACGGGGTCAGGGCGGGAGGTGCGTGAGGGAGGCGGCTCTGGGCTCAGACTGTGGTGCACATGCTACCATACAGCCATACCAGATGAAGAGAGCATAGAGCAAACAGGTACTGCTGACAGGGTTGCCAGGCACCCTCCCGGTCACTTGCAAGGATGAGGGGGCGGTCTGCCCGGTGTCCTGCCGGGTGGCCACCTCCCTATGCCTGCCAGTTTGAGGAGTGGGGCCTCGGTGGCCTCTGAGCATGGAGACCACAAAAGGCCGACTGATGGCATGGCACTGGCATGAAGAAGGGTTCGACCCTGAGCAGACACCCACCATTCTCCAGATTTCCTTCGATCACTGCTAATTTGAGTGTTTACCTTTCCCAGTCTCGATTGTCTCTCCAACAAGTTCAACCCCGCCACGCGCTTGACAGCCACAGTCTGCCCCCCCCCCCCCCCCCCTACGACCCACCCAGCTCCACCCCATTCCACCCTTTCACGCTTTCCTCTTGCAGCACAGAGACAGTGCAGCTCCTGGGGCGGCACTGGATCATCCAGGACTCGCGGGGGGTGACCGTCACCGAGGTCCCACGGGGAACACGGGGCGTGATCGGCTGCACGCCCATCATCAAGCCCGGGACCTGCTTCCAGTACTACAGCGGGACGGACCTTGACGAGGCGCCTGGCAGCATGCACGGCTCCTTCCAGATGGCGGTGCTGGACGACCGGTCGCAGCCGCTGGAGAGCTTCGACGCCGAGGTCGCACCCTTCCACTTCTGGCCCCCATCCACGCCGGCTTGAAGGAAGGCTACCGCTGGCGTCAAAGACGGGGCTGACCAGACCGGGATGGGCTGTGGAGAGGCGGCGTAGCGGCACTCACACCGTGGACTTGGGTGGCCATGGTGCCGGAACGGCGGCCTCCACAACCAAAGCGGCCCACCGCCGTCGAGCGCACGGCGAGACACACCAGAAGCAATGCCCACCCTAGAAGCCTGAGTATCTTAAATCTCTCCCATGCATCTGGGTAACAGATGGTGCAATGTATGCCGGCAAGCCACTGCTGCTGGGAAGGGAACCCCAGCGACGGCGCCAATGCGATGAAGAGACGGAGCCGTGAGTGTACACAGGCCGCACGCTCAGTGCATGAGGTCGTAGTCATCCAGCCGGTCGTTGTACTGCATGACCTTGCGCTTGATGCGCGACGTGTCCACCCATGTTACGAAGTCCTCCATGGCGCGCGTGACGAGGAAGGCAGGGTCGGTGACTGCGTGCGAGGAGGAAAGTGAGAGTTAGAGGGGTGGCCAGCCAGCCAAAATGACCTCCTGAGCACATCAGCCACATGCATGAGAACGACACGCGCATGTCCACCCGACCCCCGCACCTGTGTCTGGTCCTATTCGGACGTGGCCCTGCTCGATGAAGGTGATGGCCTCCTTCAGGGTCTCAGACATCTTGGCTCGCACCATGACCACGGGGAGGCGGCGCCGGCAGAAGGACGCGGTGCTCAGCTTCTCCAGCTGGACCAGGCTCTTTTTGGTGGTGATGACCCCCATGTCGTGCAGCCGGTCCAGCAGCTTCTCAGTGAGCTCGATGCGGGCGGGGTCGGTGGGGGCCAGTTTCTTCAGCACGGAGGTCAGGCTGGTCACCATGCCCACCAGCTTGTTGTATTTTTTGTAGTCGTCCCGGTCCTGGATGTGGTACCGGCGCATCACCTGCGGACCGTAATTTAGCTTGTGAAATGGAGCCCAGCACGTCACGCAGGTGGCTCTGCTGGAGGTAGCACCGTCGCGAAACACCCGGCCCTAGAAGTACCTCCGGCTACCCACCTGAAGCTCCCGCAGGTTGTGTTTATTCTTCCATTGAAGAAAGTCTACTTTCTTCAGAAGCTTCTTCTCGTGGAACTTCAGTTGTCGCATCCTGGCACGGCCCCGTCAGGGCCCAAGGCGTCTCGGCTCCCAGGCCTTCCGAGTTACTTTGCTGGCCGACGAGCTACGGCGTGGGTTAACAGTAATTGTATCGTGTGTAAGAGTGCATGCGACATGCGTGCGATTGTATGCATGTGAACGCACGGGAGGAAGAGGGTGCCCAACTGCGAGAGTGGTGGCGCGCGCGCTCTGCACCCCCCCCCACTTTAGATTGTGCTCGAAACGTCACTAGGTTCAGTTCGGGGTGTTTGGGGATCAGGCCATCCCTGCCTGTGTGCCTCCGTGGGGCATCCAGGCTTCATAAAGAATCATGCACTAGTCTTCCAGGCGCCTCAGCAGGTAGTCCACCTCCACCTTCTTGGTGAGGGGCATGACCCAGTCCTTGTACAGCTGCGCCACCGCCTGTGGTCGCACCTTGGCATTCTGCTCCGCCGCCTCCGAGTCCGTGCCCACAATCACGTCGCCTGCAGCACCCACATCCTGTCCGAAAATGGCAGCCTTTCGCGCAACCCGCTGGATGACCTGTCAGGAGCAGAGTGATAGAATTCATTTGTACCGGTGCGCAGGTGGCAGTGACTGGCTTCCTAAGACCCCTGGTGACTGCAAGGTATGGAAAATCACTAGCAGCACAGGGCACCCCAGCACTCTGCAATCCATGCAGCTCCTCACCTTGGCCTCCACCACAGCATCTGTGATTGCTGCCATGAGGCCCTCTGAATCATGTGCATGTATTAGCCGTGTGTACTTCTCGGTCTGGCTCAGGAATTTGGACTCCGCCACAAACTTGCCGTAGTGAATGCGCTTGGAGAGTGCCTGGCAATGGGATCGTGCCAGGGAAGAAGTGATGAGCCTCATATACACACCTATCTCAGAGAATGCAGGTACAGGATATAGGGACTCAGGGCACCTTCTCACATGGGCCATAATCCTCCACCAGCCTCCAGCGCCACAACAATGACTCCAAAATCACACCTGGAGGATCATGACATCATACATGGCAGCTGAACCATAGTTGCCATCATCACCAGGCTCGGTGATCTCCGGCATGAGGTGCTCAAGGTACAGCTTGAGGATGGATTCATTGAGGTTGATGGATGCAGCACAAGGAGCCAGAACCTGGGGTGGCGGGCGGTGTGTGTCTGAGCCTTGGAACGAGGCTGAGAACGCCTCCTGCTAACCATCCGGCACTGGCAGCATAGATGTGCGCTGCGTCGGACCGCCATCCTCGCACCAGGAATTTCCCACGCCCTGCATGCATTCACCTGCTCATAGGTGATGGGCGGGAGGAGCAGGGAGGGCAGGGCCTCGGGGAAGTAGGCATTCTCATCGGGGGAGGTGTAGCGCCGGATGCGGCCATGGATCTGCTCGGTCTCCCTGAGGATGTACTCCAGCAACGAGCAGCCCGGTCGGGAGCAGCCAGGCACTTCCACTCCAGGCTCCTCGTACACAGCACTGTTACGTGCGAACTGGGCTCGCTCTATTAGGCCGAAGATGATCGTGTCCTCCAGCCGGATGAGCGTCTGCCGGATGTTGTTGAGAGACAGGACGTTACTGAGGTCCCGTGCCGTCGTACAGTCCACGGTCGCAGTATCCATGGATGCATTTACACGAGGGAACATCGAGCGGGAGGCGCGTGGAGGGTCACTGGGCCGCCATCGGCGCCACTCCTTGGCTGGCTTGGGTCCCATCGCCAAGGGCTGCCACCGCGCGACCAGAGTGTAGGGGTGCAATGTTGCCGAGTGAACGCCCAGAGCTGCCATAATAATGGCCAGGGGAGGTTTGAGTTGAATGTTGGTGGTCACTTCCTAAGTGCCAAGAGGAACTCGTTTGAGAGTCCTGCTTCGTGTTCGACAGCATGGAGCCGGATGAAGCTCTCGAGCTCCACCGCCATGCGCCCGCAAAGAACAGGGCACACATTGCAGATGACCCTCTCTATCATTACGCTGTGCAAGTTGCAATGCGGAGTGGGAAAGGTGTTAACAATGGCGGGATGCCGCTGCGGCCATGTTAGGTGCCCGCTCTGCGACAGGCCGAGTTCAAGGTCGCAATGTCTTCGGGAACCAGCACTTTGGACTAAAATGCCCACTCGATAAATGTCATTACGAGCATCATGACGACATCTCCCGCCTTGCATGTCTATGCTGACGACACATCGCTGGATGCAACAGATGGCTGGACCATGCCCCAAGAGCCGGAGCTTGCATCCCGGCCCTCTGGCGTCAGCGATGCTGCTGGAGCCTGGATAAAGCGAATCTGCTTACAGCATGAGAACACGAGCACCGAGGCACTCTTTGCGCACTTTCAGGAGGTGCCGAAACGCGCAGAGCTGACGGTGAGTTGCTGTAGTCGATTTCGCTTTCCATCCGCATCCTTCGACGTGACTAGAAGTTTTGGATTGAGCTGCTCATGCAACCTCATCCCCTAATCTTACATGACTGAATGACAGGTGAATGTAGTGAATGCAGCCCGAAGTCGGATCTCGGCCGTTTTCCCTATAAATCAGAACCATCGGGGCAAGCCCACTGATCGTGGCGGCTGCCACCCATTTCACTACAAATGCTGCCTCACGCTGTACTACTGGTGAGGGACGGGGGGGGGGGGGGGAAGGAGAGGGGGCAGAATACTCCCCAACACAGTTTGCTGATGATTGCCCATGCGTTGATCCCTCTGCTTGCTCATCCTATACTCTCTTCACAGTGTCCTGGAGAGGCTGCTGTCCCTTGTGGCCAGGGCCGAGGGCCGATCCCTTGGGGGACACCCAAACGTCAAAGGGCAGAGGGTGGAGGCTGCAGCAGGAGACATGGAGGCCTTGGATGCGCTGCTCAACTGCTGCATCGAGGTGAGTGCTTGGAAGTTTTCTCACGGCTAGGCTCCTTTTCTGAATGCCAGTCCATACTCCAACATTTCTCTGCTCCGCAGGTTGCGGTGTTCTCGCTGCTGGGCAGTCGCCCAGGCATTGGTTTCCCTGCTGCCACGAAGAAGCTGGGGTTGACCAACAAGACCTATCAGCTGTGGCATGCCATCGAGGCCTTTTGTGGGGCGTTGACTGCACCAACAGATGGCGACTACACCAGCAGTCTGCCAGGTGAACAGCATGACGCCTTTTGTTCAGCAAGAGTTTGGTGTCCTTGCTGTGCAACTTCTCAGTCGTATGCCACAATTCAGGGAACATCCATCAAAGGATAGAGCTTTGCAATATCAGCGCCACCCCAACCTCCTGTTTGCACACTGCAGGAATGCCACTGGATGTCCAGGAGTTTCTGGCAGGCATGCAGGTGGGAGCGCGATACAATGTCTGGGAGGCTGCTCCTTGCCTGGTTGAGCATTGTTTGAGACTTGGAAGCAATGCAGCTCGCACACATCACCAGCTAGGATGTGCCTACGACGCAGCCATGCCGCCATCATGTGGTGTAGGTCAGGATAGAGGAGGAGCTTGCGTTCCTGCCTGGCAGCTCCATTCTGAGGCTCGTTGCTTCTTCTCCCAGGCTGCAGCCAGGTGGGACGCAGCAGGAGGCAAGTCGCTCAAATCTGCTCAATCTGGATCGAAGTGCTCCCCTACACAAGTTGTTTTACCCGTCAAGAGAGAATGTCCCTGCGTAGGGCATTTGGAAGGTCAGCTTCTGGCCAGCTTCTTAGACGAGCACCGCAGCATGTGCTTGGCCAGGCTGGAAGGTGCTGCCCGAGCCCTGCTGGTGGAGTGCCCCCACCTCCAGGCAGTGGATGGTGGGTGGGTGGCTTGCGGGACACATGCCTGCGGTGCTACCAGGGCCGTCGTTCGTGGGTCTTGTGTGAAGGGAGGCAGGGGAGGGAGGCTGGGTGGTCCACAGGTACACATGTGGACCCCCGACGCACCTCAGCATGCGACCGCATCCTCTCTCCTCCCAAATCTGGCCCTGGCAGGGTTTGGGCAGCGCGCTGCGCACTGCTTGGGTCTCGTGCTGGACCAGCAGCTCCAGCTGTTCTTTGGCGTGCATGCCAGCGTCGTGGTGTGCGCGGCGCTCTACCTCCTGGTGGGTGGGTGGGGGTGCCGGCACGCAGGCTGCCCCTGCTGCCTGGGGCGCTTGGCAGTCCATGCAGCCCTGCATGTTTGCATTGAACAGTACGCCCAGGGCCTGACCGGGCTCCCCTTCTCCCCCTCCTCGCCCTCGACAATGGTCAGATCAAGCTGTGTGGCCTCAAGGTGCCCTTTGGAAAGCTGGTGGGGGTGCTGGAGGGCACACTCCCAAACCATGAAGCGTCCATCTTCCAGCAGGTAGGCAGTGGCAGGCAGTGGCATTGCTGGGCCTTGCATTCCCTTCTCAAACCTGGTTCACCCAAAATGCTGACAATACCCTGTCCACAGGTCCTCGTGCCAATCTTCACGGCTGGAGCAGAGGCAGAGGATGCTCTGACATGCATGGGGGCGAGGCAGGTGGGTGGCGGGCGGAGGAGAGGGCTGGGGTTGCTTCAGATCGCCTGCAGCGACACCCTCCTCCCCCCTGCGCAAGCCAGCAAGTTTTGCATGCCGCTCTTTGGCATGGCATGGGATGGCGACGCACCTTGTGCTGCGTGCCCTGGCAACCTTACAGGGACCCAGACTGCACCACTGGATCCACCTCGGCCCATCGCAGTATTACAACGACATCTTCCTGCCCGTGATGAGCCGCTATCCTCCCCACGAGCTGATGGCCCAGGCAGATGCTCAGCCGCACGTCGCCCCCCTGCCCCACACCATCGGACCAAGCAGCAAGGGGCTTACTGCAGTCCCTCGCCGGGTCCTGGGCGACGTCACCAACCGCACGCCCACACGCCTTGTCCGCTGAGCGCCGCCTGCTCGCCGTGACCCACCCTGCCTGGGAATGGACCGCTGAAACCGCAGCGCAACACCCCAGGCATCCCTGCTCGTGAATGGCAAGAACTGCACTGATGAGGACCACCCTGCGTGATTTGACGCCCGCCCAGCTCACCCCGCTGCACATGCTCTGCGCACCCACCTCGCCCAGACTGCTGCCCTTGACCCCGCCCAGCGGCCCCCTTGTGTATGCATGTTTCAGGATGTTTTGGATTCGTGTTCAATTCAAACAGAGAAGCCAGATGGGGAGGTCCCATCCAGGCGGCCATGAGGGGTTGGGCAGCATGCCCGCAGCACGTGCTCGTGTGCATGCACCAAGCAGGAAGGGGGGGAGCAGTGGTATGAGAAGGATTGGGAAAGGAGGGAAAGTGTACAGGGAGCATGCTCTCAGCTAAAGAAGTACTCTGCCTTGCGGACCTCCTCCAGGTCCAGGTCGCCCCTCTTGGGCAGCTCGGGAAACTCCACCTCGGGTAAGCTGGCCCTGAAATCGGCCAGCAGGTTCTCCAGCAACGGCTGCGACAGGGTATGGGAGTGAGGGATGTTGATCTGGACGTCTTTGCCATTGGAGGCAGCGAGTGTGGACAGGCACGGGCAAGGGTGGTGGGACCCGGATGCAAGGGAGAGTTGATCCCCATGACCATGCCAGAGGGACCATCTCAGATGAGCCTTGAGGGCCGACCGATGACAGCGGACATTGTTCTCCTCGAGGGAAGTCGACGCCCCTGCCCAAGAAGCCTGCACGTCAAAAACATGGCAACAGAGCTGTCCTCTTTTCACCCTCTCACCTGCGAGTGCAGCTCAACAAACGCATCGCGCAGGATGGAATTCATCTGCTCGATGTCGCCCGCGTGCGTCCAGAAGGAGTCGTGCACGCCAGCAAAACTCATCCCTGCGACGAATGAAAGGGATGTGATTTACCTGGGCGCCTCGCACCACCGACGCCTCCATGTTCCTGAGGCACGCGGCTGATGCATGCCACCTTCACAATGCTCAGCCCGGCCCAGCGCCCCAAGACAGGCCTGCCCGACCGCGGCACACCTGCCCTGCGACACGCGATGGCCGTCATCATCATGTGGCTGGAGTCCACGGAGTGGATGAAGTTGGGGGGAAAGGCGGTGCGCTGCCGCGTCTTCATCACCGGCAGCTCGTCGTTGTTCTCCACCACCACCAGCCTCTGTGGTTGTATGGGTGGCAGGTTTTGTGAGGAAATATGTGTGTGTACTTTGAGCTGGGAGGTGGCAAGGGGAATATGAGTGACAGAGGAGCATGCAGTGTTCACCCAATTCTGACAGCTCCAGTACGGCGCCCGCGCCTCAGGGCAGCCCTCCAAGCTCCAGGGCAGCCCTCCAAGCTCCAGGGCAGCCCTCCACGCCCTGTGCCGGGGTCTTCCATCCTCGCAACTCCCCCCTCACGCGCATCCAGTACCCTCCCATACCACCCGGGCACCTGGAGCAGTGTGCGGACGTGGTGCCGTGTGGTCCTGCGGTACGGCTGTACAACCGGCAGGCCCAGCGGCGTGGTCCACTGCACAGTGGCCCCTGTCCCCGCCACCAGTTTGGCGCACTCCGCCAGCCAGTTCATGATGTCCTTGGCGCAGCTGAACATCTCCATCAGGCACTCCAGCGTCACCTTGGGGGGTAGGGGGAAAATGCGGCCGGGGGGGGGTGGGGGAATGAGAATTGGAAGAGGGGGTTGCTTGTGAGGGGTATGGGACGAGGAATGTCCAGCATCACCGGGGATCCCTCCTTGAACCCCCAACCCACAGCCCATTGCCCCAAGACAGAATGTGTCCCCGCCACAAACCCACACATCCGGCCCACCTTTGCAGAGTAGCAGGAGACCTTGTACATGAGGCGCGAGTCCTGGAACCCGCGCTCCTTCAGGCGCGAGGTGATCTGCCCGCGCGCGCCCACGAAGGTCACGCCGTACACGCTGGTCATCACCGTCTGCTTGACCAGCTTGCGGTCGATGGGCGTGGCGTCGCGCAGCGCGCGCGCGTGCGTCACGCCTGCCGCCGCGTCGCGGTCCACGCGCGCGCGCACCAGCGCCGCGATCTGTGAGTAGACGTCCTGGGGGCGGGCCGCGGGGCGCAGGTTGACCGCCTGCCCGCCCGCGGCGTCGCGGCCCAGCGCTGCGTAGTGCTGCAGGCCGTTGCACGACCCGTCCATGTGCGTGGGCAGTCGGGAGGGGAAGGAGGCGGGGTCACCGCTGGCGTGCGCGTCCGCGATCTCCATACACGTCGCCAGGAACTGGAACGGCTCCTCTGCCTTCACCCTATGGCGTGGTGGGGGATCGGGAGTGTTGTGGGGGAGGGGCAGTGGCATGTGTGTTTGCTGGGACAGGTGCATGGCTGCTGTGGCAGCCTCCCCACCACCCCGCCTCACCAGAAGGCGCGGCCATCCTCGCGGTCCGCGGCGCGCTCGACCAGGCGTGCCAGCGCCGCCGCGTCCGCGCGCGCCAGGCTGTCGTCCAACGTCCCGGCCCCGGTGTCCAGGGGGTCGCGTGCGTTCCGCACCAGGTCGCCCAGGTGTGCCTCGGCCCAGGCGGCGCGCTCGGCGAAGGGCAGTTTGTCCACGCCCGCCCCCCACAGGTTGGCGGCCTGGACGTAGAGCCAGCGCAGGCCGCGCTCGCCCAGCGGCCTGCGGTCTGCGAAGCGCAGCAGGCCGCGGCAGAGGTCGGAGCCCAGGTGGTTCAGGTGGGGGTGCATGGGATAGGCCCGCCCCCGGAAGTCGACATTGTGCGGGTAGTAGAATCGCGGCTCGCCCGCGAACTCGCGCGCCACCGCCAGCTTGTACTCCATGTCGCAGCGCAGCGCGTGCAGCTCGCTGTTGCGGCGGCGCAGCTGGCGCGCGGCCACGCGGCTGCTGCGCGCCGCGTCGCGGCCGTAGTCGAAGACCGCGAACCCCGACCCGGGGCCCTCGGAGCGGTGCAGCCGGAAGCCGGCGGGAAGGGGCGGGGGGACGGTGTAGTTCATGCGCCGCGGCACGTCGCACACGCCACCGCCCAGCCCCCACAGCGCCTCCGCCACGCGGTGCACGGGCACGTTGGTCTGCCACGGCGTCTCGCCCAGCGCGTTCAGCGCCTCATACACCTACAGCGGTGACGGGCGAGGGAGGGAGTGAGGTGGGGGGCTTGTTTGAGTGAGGACATGGGGGTGCGGGGGTGTTCGCGCGTGCATCTGCAGCGCTCCGACAGTCGATGCCCGGTGCGGGAAGACTGAGCTGGCGTCGCCGCGCTGGCCGGCCGTCGATCCGCCAGCCCCTGCCAGGCCCCGCCGCAAACCAACAACCCTGCCTTCCTCACCTTGGACAGGCCCGGCCCTCGCCCGTTCACCATGTCCTGGTCGGCGCGCGCCAGCATCTCGCTCTGCAGGTGGGAACCGCGCAGGCGCATCACGTTGTTGCGCAGCGTGACGTGCCCGCCGCGGTCGTGGCGCTGCCAGGGCACGGGCTTGATGAGCATGGGCACGTACTGCGGGATGAAGGCCTCTACCATGTGGCTGGGCTGCACGCGCTTCAGCACCTCCTCATGCGCGCACAGCACGCCATAGCGCTTCAGGGAGCCTGGTGATGAGTCGGGCGTTGGGGGTGCTTCTTGGGGGCGTTGGGGGGGAACAGGGATGGTCTGGTCCAATCAGGGCGAAAGAACTGGTGTTTGCGCACAGTGGACTTGCCCAGGGGTGGACATGACTCCCGGGTGCCGTGTCCTCGCGTCGCCGGGCGGCGCCGAGGCGCTGGGCTCTCTCGATCCCTGCACAAGGCCCGTGCCTTGGCCCTCCTCATTGCCGCATTGGCCGTGACCCTGCGTCCACAAAATATACACGAGAAAAGGAACTGAACCCCCAAACTCCAACAGCTCCCCACCTGCTCCGCGGCTGGCGGCGCTGGCCGAGCCGTCGGCTGCCAGCTCCAGCCTGTGCCAGAAGGCGGGCACCGCGCGCGGCTCGCCGCCCGGCCCCCGGCCCGGCAGGTCCACGGTGCAGGTGCCCAGGATGAGGTTGATCAGCGCGGCGCCCACCTTGGCGTGCGTCTCGCCCCGCCACGCCTCCAGGTCCTCCGGGTCCAGCGCCTTCTTCACCGCCGACATCAGGCGTCGCGTGCCCTGTCCGATGGGCCCGCCCCCCGACCACATGGCCGGCAGACGCTCCAGGCGCTGGCCCAGCTTCTCGCCGGGAACAAACCAGTCCAGGTGGTCCAGGGGCTGGACCTCGCCCAGCTCCTCCAGCATGGCGCCCAGCTGGCGCCAGCGGGACCACTCCTCCGGCTCCAGCCGCCCGCCCTGCGTCAGCTTGGCACGCAGATCCTCGCCCTGCAGGGGGTGGGAGTGCGTGCGAGGGTGGGCGACAGGGGCAGGACCGCACCATGGCTCGAGCGCTGCGCCTAGGAGGACGGGCGCGCATGAGCGAGCGGCAGAGAGGGCCCGACCAAAGGGGCCGAGTGCGCGGGCGGTGTTGGGGACCGCTCCGGCAGCAGAACTGTTGACAAAGAGGATCGAGCGTCGCAGGCGACCCACGGGAGGGCGCCGACCACCAGCTCATGCATGCCATCCCATCCCACCCGTACCTCGGCGTAGAGCGCTGCGACCTCGCGGTTGGCCTTGGCATGCTTGCGGCAGATGGACTGGACCTTCTCCAGGTTCACCTGGTTCTCGATCATCTGCGAGGGAGGGACGGGAGATGTGGGGGCTGCTCGTTTGCCATGGACTTGGGGGCCAAGTAGATCATCCTGTGCACCATCCACAGGCCCTGTGAGGCAGCCAGGGGCCCGGCATCCCACCGCCGGAGGATGGGATTGCCTACCGGCATATGATCCAACTCCAATGCGTCAAATCCACCCAGGATTGTGCGATGCCTCAGTCCCTGCTTCGACTGCACCCACCTCCTCCCAGCCGGGTCTTTCCCACGGCAGTCCACGCCCCACTTCCATCGCCCTCCCCCCAAACAGCTCACCCTGCCTATTGTGACCGCCAGGCGTGTAACCCGCGTCTGCCCGGGCACGACGATCTCGGGGTTGGTGCCCCCAAGCTCCATGATGGCGTGCAGCGTGCAGTGCATGGCAATGACCGCCAGCTGCTGCGGCTCCAGCAGCAGGAGGAAAGGGCCGTACACTGTGCGGTCCACCTGCACCTCGCGCATGTAAATCTGCGGACGGCGCGGGCGTGGACATGGGGTTGAATGTATAATGTATTGTGCAGGGCTACCCGGGCATGGTCTTCACATCGCACAGTGACCATGTATGGCACGCCAGCAACCCTCTTTCCAGAGCCACTGGCTCAGCGCCTCCGGCAGCAGAGTGATCAGGCTGACACCGGTCACAGCGCATCATGCGGTAAGACACCCATGCTTGCTGTTGCCCTCAGGGCGTCGCCATCTCGACAGCCATACCCCTCGGCTCCAGCAACACCGCCGCACCTTGCGCTGCTCCTCCTTAATAGCGTCCACCAGCGGCGCGTACCAGCGCAGCAGGAGTCGGCGCGAGGCCGGCAGGTTGGCACCCTCCCCCCGCTGCACCGCAGCGGCCAGGTCCCTCCGGTACCGCGCCGCCGCCGCCTCCACCGCCCGCGTCTCCAGCACCACCTGGCGGCGCCAGTTGTCGCGCAGGGCCTTGCCCTCTGGAGTCTCGTCCATGAACTGCTCGTGGTACGCCATGGTTTGCATCACGGGGCTGAAGGCGCGGGGGTACTTGGGCGGGGGAGGTGGGGGAGGGGTGTCCTGGAAGCTCAGCACCCGGCCCATGGTCTCCAGCGTCGCCAGCAGGTCCCCCACCGGCGAGGCAATCGCTTGCGAGGCCTTCTGTTGCGGGATAGATAATACATCCGGGGACAACTGGGCCTCGGCGGCCATGCCCCGCGCTAGGGAGTGGGGGCTGGGTCCCGCACATGGGGTGGTGCCCGCCCCGCCCAGCAACCAGCGAAGGGCCAGGGCAGGCCCATTCGACGCACGTCTCATTCTTCGTCCATTAAATTCATTATCTGCAAGATATTGAATTGTGTCTGAAGAGCACTGTGTTGTAGCGACGGCCCTGCATATTGCCCACATTGCTTCCGAGTTCTGTATACGCTCGTGGGCGCGATGGTATGGCGAGTGGTACCGCACAATCCTTACACGTAAACCCCAGCCCAGGTTCTACACCTTGCCGACTCGCAAGCCGGGACAATGCGGGAATGGAAGCCGTCATCATCGCTCTGTCCACCAGTATTGATCTTGAGAACTGCATCCGACGTTTTCTCGTGCTGCCAGGGAGACCACTCCCCCGGCCCATGTGCCCAGGAAGCTGTACAGCTGAAATTGCTCCTTAGCGCGTGTGCCCAACTCAGTCAGTCCAGTTTCGTAGCGACATGCACACCTTGTTTGGCGATGACATTTCCGAGCGGCACATGGGTGTGAAGGGGGCCATCGAGCCCGAGCTCCCATCGAACGACATGGGTGCGCCCGGTTCCTGTCGGAGCGTGCACCGCAACCCCCGCGTGGGCCCACCTGCTGGGCATCACACCGCGCCGTTCCCCTGCCCGACATTGTGACCCACCACTCCTTGCTTGTAGGCCCCCCCCTCCCCATGATGCACATCGACCAGCACTTCCTGGACCTGGACCTGATGTCGGTGGCCGACCTGCCCGACCCCTCCCGCCTCCCGGCCTCCGGCCAGCGTCACAGCTACCTCCTCCCTTCCGACCTCACCGGCTTCATGTACGCCGAGCCCGGCGCCGACTTCTCCGCCATCGCCCAGCTCCAGGCCGAGGTGGCCGCCAAGACGGGCGGGCAGCCCGCCTTCTCCCTCCCCTCCCGCATCGCCACTCGCGCCGCGCCGGGGCGGGGCCCGCCCGCGCCCTCCCCCCGCGCCGCGCACACGCCTCACGCCCAGCTGGAGAGTCCCCACGTGGCCTCCAGCATGGTCGGCGCGCAGGCCCACCCGGCCGCCGCCGCCCAGCGCACGCCGCGCACGGCGGCCGAGGCACTGATGCACGGCGATCTGCTGGCGCTGCTGGGCGGCGCGCCGGGTGCCACGGCCTCCTCCGGCCTCCCTGCCTCCTCCGTCTCCGCCTTGGTGCGCGGCAGCCTGAGCGACGGCACCTCGGGCTCCACCCACGCCACCGACTCGCACGGCGCCGACTGCCTGGCGGCCGCCGGCTCCATGTTTGGCGATCCGGCCGCCTCCGACGGCCCCGACCCTGTCTGCGCGCAGCGCGCCGGCAGCGTGACCGGCGGCGGGGGGTGCGCGGGCGCCGGCGGCGCCCTGCGCGCGGGCCTGCAGCCCCGCCCCTCGGGCCGGCCGCGCCAGAAGAAGGAGTACGACGCGCTGATCGACCCGGACCTGCCCCCCGAGCAGGTGCGGCGCATGCGGCGCATGCTGTCCAACCGCGAGTCGGCGCGGCGGTCGCGCCGCCGGCGCCAGACCCAGGTGTCGGGGCTGGAGGAGGAGCTGGACGGGGTGCGGGCGCAGGTGGCGCGCCTGTCGGCGGAGCTGGAGCGCTCCAACTCCATCGCGCAGCACGCCATGATGGAGCGCGCCAAGGCCGTGTCGGAGCTGGAGGCCATGCGCGCCCAGTTTGCGCGCACCAGCGTGGAGGCCGTCAGCTTCCAGGTGCAGGGCCACGGCGAGGGGCCCTTTGCCCTGCACGACCGCTGCCCCATGCCGGAGCGGGGGGCGGGGGGAGGCATCCCGCGCCACTCCGCGCCCCCGCTCGTCTCCGTCGCCTCGGCCCCGCTGCCCTCCCTGGCCCAGCAAGGGATGCAGGGCATGCCCAGCTGGCAGGGGAAGCAGGACGGACTGGCCTCGTGCCTGGTGAGCCAGCGAGTACTGCAGGTCATGGGAAGGAGTGGGGGGTGTCAGGGGCGGCGACGACCGCCCTCTGGGACTCACGTTCTGTTGGACGAGCCTGCGAGGGAGTCGCTGGTGCGACCCTGCGAACCCCGCCAAGCGCAGCCTCTATCAGGCTGGGAACTCCGCCCTAAGCATCGCCACACGTCTCGAGCTCTCCTCTCATGCCCTTCCTCCCCCCCGCCCCCCCGCAATCACACGTGCAGGATTTTCTGTCGCGCTGACGTCCTTTGCGCTGCGCTCCGTAGTGCGACGCCCAGAACCAAACTGGCCATTGCCGCGGGCGGTGGGAACATGCCTGATCCCCCCCCCGCGAACTCGTTTTGAATGCCCATGCTGGCCTGGCCACCGGCCCCCAGCCCCCCAGCACGCGCCTGCCCTGGCGAGGGCAGCTTGGCCCGCTTGCGAGGGCAGCCTGCTCCCCTTGCCGGCTTCTCTCTCAACAGAACCCCGATCCATCCTCCCGCCTCGGACTCCCGGGCGGGGCGTGTGCCCACTGAATTCCCTGCACCGCCCGACCAGCCTCCTGGTCCTGGCCTGCGCCCGTTTTCTGCTCCCATTTTTGAATGCGTGTGGGCGGCGTCGTACCCCCCCGGGGTGCGAACCCCCGTCAATCCCACTCTCCTTCCGGACTGTTTTCGTCTTGCGGGGCTGCACGCCCGTGCACACGAGCATGTCGCATGCTTGCCTCGCGCATGGCCGCACCGGCCACCCGTCCCCGCTGTTTTGTGCCTGAAATGCTCCCCCCGGCAACACCACCAGCAAACCTGCTTGCATGGGCCTCGGGCATGGACTGCGCCCTGGTTGCGCAGAACACGACCTGCTCCAGGGTGCCACTCCCCTTCCCTGTCCCGGCAGGTCACCCCCCATGTAATTCCCCTGGCGTGCTGGGAGCCTTTGGCGCAGTGAAATCAATGCAAGAGAAGTCAGGGCAGGCTAGATCTCATGCCAGTCATCCTCCTCCCCGTCGGCCCGCTCCAGGCCCTCCTCCTCGCTCTCGCTGCCCTGCAGCGCCAGCACTGCCTCGCTGTCGGCATGCAGCTGGGTCAGGCCCGTCAGGTCCTCCAGCGTCGACGGCGCCCTCAGGCTCTGCGGGATGTGTGGGCCGGGGATCGGACCCCTGTGCACCCATCCACAGCGCCACATGCCCAGGCTTCGAGGGTTGGGCTCCTCACGGGACCTCCCTGGCACACGACCTCCTCGAACATCACCAACCAGCTCTACCCTGCACCTGGATGACGAACGCCGTCCCGGTCCTGGCAAAGGAGGAAAGCACCGCGGGGGAGCAGGCCGTGCAGTACCTGGAGGCCGACCCGGTCATGCACACCTGGGGGGGGCCAAGAAGTGGGAATGCTGTGAGGGAATGGGCTAGGAGGCATGAAACACCCGGGGACCTGCCAGAGGCAGATGCAGGGCGAGAGGACCCTGCCGTGATCTTGCAGCACCATCACCCCAACCACCTCGCCTGTGAGAAGCCGGTGAGCTGGCCGCGGATCATGTGGGGCGGGCTGCCCAGCACCGCCGGGTCGGCGGCCTGTGACGTCTCTGGAGCCCGCCCCGCCGCAGGGGCGGCGGGGCCCAGGGGGTGACTGGCCACGGCCATGGCCAGCTCCACCGCCAGCGCCCCTGCAATGGCGCTGAGCCCGGGGCGGGCGACCGTGCACTGCGCGGAATGCAGGAGTGGGGCATGGAGGGCGCTCGCGATGCGAGGGCATGTGCGCGCGTGGGGGTGCACACGCCAGTGCTGGCGCAGCGAGGTACTCGCACCAGGCCGACCTGCTGGTCTAGGGAGAGGTCGGCGGTGGAGTCCACGGGCGCCACGACATCGTTGCAAAAGTAGCAGCCCAGGCCAGCGCACGCAGGCAGCCCGCCACGCTCCGGCGGCGAAGCTGCGGTGACGTCGCCTTCCGTTGCAGCGGGTGTGGCGGCTGCGGATTGGACACGGGAGGGAGACGTCGTGGTCGGTGCCCAGCTGCGACAGGATCCTGGGGTGAGGCACCGCCGGGCACTCCCTGCAGGCCACCGCCTCATGCCCCACACCACATCCCGCGCCTGCGGGAAGGCCGTGCCGCATGACCAGGTAGCCATCGAAACCCAGGGCGGCGTTCACCACCAGCTTCCGGGCAGCTGCACCCAGGAGCGTGGGCAGCCAACGCGACTCCCGAGTGTCCATGAGGAGGAAGACGATGTCGTGCTCCTCGATCAAGGTCCTCAGCTCCTCGGTGGCCTCCGCCGCCTGCAGACATTGGACGGTTGGCGGGGGGCAGGGGGGCTCAGGGTGCATTGTGAGCGTCCCCGACAGACACCAGTGCAGAGGAGCTGGGCAGTGGGCAGCAATCCTCGCACGGACCCTCGTACCTCGGCCTCCTCGTCCGGAGTGGCGACGTGCCCCGGCATGGGCACGCTCATGGCCAGGCCCCTCGCATCGACGCCGGGGAAGATAGCCGTCAGCGCCTCTGCGGCCGCCTGGGCCTTGGGCACCCCGCCCCCCAGGCAGTCCTCAAAGGTGTAAAGCGACTGCCGCACCTGAATGGGGGAAAAGATGATGGAAGGCGGGTACCGTATTGATGTCTGGGTGGGTGGCTGTGATGCTTTCTTGTCGAAGTGGTGACACCCTGGCCACGCACCACAGCCCCGCAACAACGCATCCCTGGCAGCGGCGCATGGTCGCGGGACCAAGAGCCAGGGTCCCCCTGCCCTCAGGCCTGAGGTGTGCGAATGCACCTCACTCAGATCCGACATCGACCCCAGCTCTGGGACCAGCGCCGCCACCATACCGGGTTGCTGAAGGAAACACGGGCGTTGTCGACCAAGGTCAATCGCCGCACGCCCCACCCCAGCAGCGTGCGCGCCACGGAGCAGCCGAGGGTGCCGGCGCCAAGCAGGAGGCAGCGCTGGGAGGAGAGGGAGCCAACCTCCAGGCTGGGCACGGCGCGCCAGCGCATCAGCCTCAGGTTCAGGTCCACCGCTGTACTCGAGGGTGAGGGAGGGGTTGTTGAACGTACTGGGGCTCAGTCAAGCAACCCATCCACGGGTCTCTCCTGTGTGGCAGGCGACCTGTGCACCGACGCCCAGGAGAATGCAGAGGGAGTTGGAGCAACATGGCTCAAAGTTCCCATCTCAAGACAATAGCCTGCCATCACGACCTTCCTCCCAGGCCATACGCCTGCCCACCTGAGGCAGCAAGGCGCTTAGGGTCCATGGCGGCAGCCAGATCGGCGACACGCGGTCCGGGCTTGCCGCGCGAGTTCACCTCCCAGCCGCCCGCGCCAGCGGGGGCAGAACCCTCGAGATCTACCCCGGGGAGGTCGACGCCCAGCACGATCGAGCCCTGGGCGCTGCTGCGCCCCTGGCGCTGCCGCAGGCACAGCACGTCGAGGCTCCGCACTTTCCATCTCGCGGCCGCCAGGAGAAGCAGGGGTCGGAGCGAGGCGCTGGGGCGCTCCGTCTCGCAACTGCTGTCCTGGAGGGCCAGGTAGGTGCGGGGGCCTTGGCTTGCAATTGCCAGGCTGGACCACTCCGTCAGGGGGTGGCAGCTGACAGCCGGGCCTGCTGCCCCTGCGTCGGCTGCTGCATCCTCCAGGCCAGCTATCGTCACAAGGTGTGCAAAGTGACCGCCTGTCTTCAGGTGCTCATCGCATGCTGCCATCACCTGCCAGAGGTGATTTGCCAGATGTACTGAGGCAGTGGCCGCTGCTCGACTGCAGTCTCACATGTCACCAGAGTTGTTACGAGCTGGAAATCGCAGGCTTACGCAAGCCAGCCCCACAGGCACACGCAAACATGCTACCTGCCTACACGGGAAAATCCCTTGCCTGATCTGCGAGACCTCCTGCAAACTCTTCGGCTGCGGGCCGTGCAGTGGAAGACAGCGTGAATGGTCGTTCAGGCTGTAGGTGAGGCATGCCAAACCAGTAGATGTACTTGGAGTGCTTGAGGTCGCAGTGCGTCAGGAGAATGGGGCGCAGCATGAGGGAGGGCTGCTCCACGGCACTGCCGTCCTGGATGCAGGCCCAGATGTCCGAGGCGGCCTGCACAGGTGAACGGGGTGGCACGCGACTGCCCTGTCTGACAGACAGACGGCGACGCAAAACATGCTGCTGCCTTGATACTCCATGTCCCCAACCCCTCTTCCCCACCTGGGCCGTAAGGGCTTTGCGGTCAGACTGCGTCACCTTCTCCACAGTGTTGTACACAAATGCCTGGCCCAGGCAGGCCAGTCCACGAGCGGACATCGCGGGAGGCAAGCTCAGGGATCCGGGTGAGGCTGTGACGAAGCCAGGAATGCCCGCAAACTGGCTGGCAGTCAGGGTGGGTGCAAACGAGATGGGGCCCTCGTCCAAGCGCAGGTCGTGGAGCTTGTTCTCCCCCAGCTGCGCCCAGAAGGCCACATCGATGGCACTCTGGAGAAATGATGGGGTTCGAGGTACATTTGTGGCTGCACGGGTTGGGAGATGCTCCGCTCCTTCTGTCGGGCATGATCTCTGCAGGAGTGCAGGGCCAGCCTGCTCCCTTGCTCACCTGGAGGGGCTCGAAATGCAGCATGATGAACCAGCACAGCTATGAAACAGCTCGAATGGATCAGTTGAGTAGGCTTCGAGGACTCTTCAGCGTTTGCGGTGCCGTGCTCCTGATCATTTTGGCACCGTGGCGGAGTAGGGTTGGGCTACCTTGGATATTGGCACCGATCTCGTGGTGTAAAGCACGCTGTGGTTGCGAAACATGATATTTGCAACTCGATGACCGGTTCCGTGATCGTGATCAAGCGCCGGACAGTGGAAGAGTATACAAGAGTGTATCACGACAGATCTCCGACACCTCAGTGGCGCACGGTGTCCGCTGCCTCGACTTCTACCATACAATGAGAGGAAGGGATCTCAGTGGAAAGGGGCAGCGTGCGAGCATAAATACATGCAACGTATTTGGGACCTGGGCATCCTATACATCCCAGGTCAGGTCAGTGCGATTATCAAATATCAAACCAGGTCTTCACCGCCGTCTGCCCCAGCTAGCTCAGGAACATCCTTCCCTGCCAGCTCAGCAAACACGTTGCGCAGCCTGGCGATGGAGTGGTCGCTGCTCTGGTGCCTGGACACCAGGATACCCTCGTCGATGAGGCAGCAGTGGCTCACCCACACCGCGTCCCAGGCCCGGCTGCCCTTCTCTCGCTCAACACGGCGCAGGTGCATCACTCGGCCGGCAGGGTACATGGGCAGGTACAGGTGCTTGTAGCTGCACTTACCCTCGAAGTACCTGCGTGGGGTCATATGGCGGGTGAGAGGGCCTGGGAGGCTGCCACCCTCGTCTGCACACTTGCAGCCCACCTTCACCCCCCCACCACTCACTGCAGTACGTATCGCAGCGCCTCCTCCGGGATGTCACGAGGCTGGTAGAACACCTTGTTCCGCGGCAGCCGCCGCAGGGCCGCCGACCTCGCCGACGTCAGGACCCTGAGCTTGGTGAGGCGCGTGGACGCCAGCGCAACCACCATCTGCGCAGGACAGAGGGAGGGGGTGGTCGCTCTCGCATTGAATTATCAGGGGTGTGCGGAATGCCCTTCATCACATCTGCCTGCCGGGGTGGTGATGCAGGATCGATGCTCTCCCCATCCCCTCCTCTATCCCCCAAACTCTCTGCCCCAAAGAAACAAAGCCCAGACCTGGTCGATGAGCCGCTCAAAGGTGATGGTGCCCAGGCGTGGGATGACGTCCTTCCCAATCACGACGTTGGTCACGTAGTCCTCCAGCAGGGGCGAGAGGTTGGGCGTGGCCATCCCCCCCGGCGGCGAGAAGGCCCAGACGCGCAGCCCCGGCGCCAGGGTCCGCAGGCGCATGCCCACCAGCACCGCCACCACGGCGCCCAGCGAGTGCCCCGTCAGCACCAGCCGCCAGCCGCGGCAGTCCACGCGCCGCGCCGCCAGCAGCGTGGCGTAGTCCTCGGGGCCCAGCCGCTCCTCCAGCGGCCCGCCGCGCCGCAACCGCGCGCGCAGCCGCGCCAGCTGCGCCTCGTCGGGGGCCTGGCCAGGGGCTGGGTGGCCCCGCCCCCTCAGGCCCCGCCCCAGCCAGGCATGCAGCGGGCTGCCCAGGACGGCCGCTGCGCGGCCCGAGGACCCGCCAGTCCCCGGGCCACCCCGCTTTGACCCCGGCACCCAGCCCTCGGCGCACAGGCGGTGCTGGGCGTGGCACAGCGCGCGGTCGCGGGCGTCGGGCGCATACCGTCCCACCTCCCGCTCGCACTCTTCGCTCGCGGGTGGGCGCCCCGTCAGCAGCGTGTCCAGGAGGCGGTGGGAGTCAAGGTCGCGGAGCACCGCCTTGGCCGCGGAGTACATGCCCACGTGGGCCCTGACCTCCCCCAGGTCGGGGTGGGCGGCGGTGAGGTCGGCGGGCAGCCAGTTGTTGATCTGGACGGGGCGGTCCATCACGTCGGTCAGCAGGTCCTCCACGCTGCTGGAACCGCGGATGGAAAGCACCACCGTCCTGGTGGGTCTGGTGGATTGGGGGGGGAGGGTGGGAGTATGTGAATGGTGTGGAGAGGGGAGAGATGCGTGCAGCGTTACGCAATGCATGCCCGAGAATCGCCAGAGAACAGGATGCAAGGGACTCAAAACCATGCAGCCATGCCCTTGGTCCAACCCAAGCAAACCCCTGCTGCGTACAGCAGCTCAATGCACCCCCCCTCACCGGTCCAGCACAATGTTGTAGGGCGTGGTGCCCAGCGCCTGGTCTGTGAAGTTGCAGTAGATGAAGTCCTCGTCGGGGACGTCCAGCGTCTGCGGTGAGTGTTGGGGGAATGGGGCAGGATGTGCATTGGATGCACTCCTCCTTGTCTGGGCGGCGGTCATTGTCGGAGCCAGCAAATGGGCTGTATCTCCCAGTCAGAGCACTGTCGGGGCCCCCAAACTTCAGTGAGCAATCAAAGTCCCTCCGCAAGCTTTTCCCTTGGCTGACTGTACCGCCCAAGTTCCACCAGACTCAAAATCAGCAAAAACACAAGGTACCTTTCTCGCGCCTACGTAGTGCCTGAGGGCCTCCTTGTCCTCCGCGATCTTCTGCTGGAGGGGAGGGTAGGCCGCAGCCGCGACCTTCTTCCTGGGGTACAGGGATAGGGCCAGCGCGATCCGATTGCGCCAGTAGCTCCAGGTGAACCACCACGCGAACCTGGGTGCGTGGAAGGGGTGGTGCCTTTCATCAAGAGAATCCAGCAGCCCAGATCCGCAAGGCCGCAGCATGCTGCAAGGGGAAACTCCCACCGCCAGCCTCCTGTCTCCAAACAAGTAGACCCCCCCCTCGCCTCGTGGTGGTCCAGATGTAGGCGGTGCTGCCGTAGGCGGCGATGGCGTGGCGCGCCCAGTACGCCGCGTCGTCGACCTCCGCCTGGCTGGCGGGTTGCGGGGCCCCTGCCGACGCTCGCGCTGCCTCGTCCGGGTCCACCCCCGCCGCGCGCGCCTCCTCCCCCGCCCAGTGGGAGGGGGTGACGTAGGTGCTGCACCCCGCCGCCACCGCCGTCACCCAGCGCAGGAAGGGGCCGTCCCAGTCCCGCAGCACCCCCGCTGCCGCCTCGCTGCTGGAGGCCTGGGACGAGGGCGTCGAGCCGCCGCCGCCGGCGCTGCCGTCCCCGCTGCGACCCTGGAAGTCTGAATCCCCGCCCGCCTCTGCCACATCCTGCACCGGCGCCGCCGGGATGCCGCCCAGGGCCTGCACGCCCCTGGGTGGAAGCTGCTCGTCATCAGCATGCTCCATGCATTCTTGAAGGGCGTCGTCCTTGGATGTGCTCTGTGACTGGTCCACCTGGCAGCGGGGACACCCCGGCGCAACGCTGGAGCAGTATCGGTCGACGAGGCCCTGCACTTCGTCCCAGGAGTGTGAGCTTGGCGGCAGAGTGGGCATGGGCCCCGGCACCTGCGCCTTTTTGCCGCCAGACACACCGCGCCGGCGCGTCGCCTCCCGCTCGAGCGCCGACCGGCGCTGGTGCGTCTGGAGGAGGCCCGTGAGCACCACGCCCGCCACCAGGTCGCTCTTCTCCAGATCCACGCAGCCGAAGAAGCGCGCAAAGGTGGACGCCAGCTCCTCCAGCGGGGCGTCATGGTCACTGGTTGGGAAAGGTGTTGTGGGTGGGTGCCTCGCTGGTGTGCACGTTGAGGGCAGGGTCAGGCAGCCGGCCTTGGGCAGTACTGACGCAAGTCGACTCAACCCTGAATGTCTACTCCTCGGGCCCGGTATGATAATGGGCAGGGACTGACAAAACCCTACACCGCAATCCAAAACTCACTCTGGCATGAGGTTGGAGTCGGTCACGACGTCGTAGCACCCGAGGCACTTGGAAATGAAACCAAGGCGGCTCTGCCAGCGAGCATTGGGCTCGTAGGAGCCCAGCAAATTGTATCCGAGCAAGAACATCAGCCTGGGATGGGGAGAGAGTGCACGCTGAGCTGTTGATGGGAGCAGCATGCACACCGTCAGGTGAGCTGTGGGGATGATTGTCCACACACGAGAACCCCACAGGCTTCAACATGGCACGCCGGACTTCCTGTGCCCTCCACCCCTCCACACAACTCACACGATGACAAGAAACAGGCCGACAAAGGAGTAGAGGATCGCCCGCAGGGCTCTGACCCTCTGATTGTTGGCGCACCCGCCTGGCACATTGTACACAGCCCAGAAGGCAAATCCCAGCCAGCCTAGGCCGAGCACCCATTTCCCGGTCTGGAAGTATAGCAGCGGGACCATCAGTTTTCTTTTGGAGGGTGTAAACGGTGTACCTGCACGGGACGTGGACAAAGGAAAGGTTGCAGAGATTAATGCATGGCCCCCTGCTGCCTCATATCCTGCATCTATTCCATTGGAAGATTGCTGCAAGGAGGCACAGAGTGGGCCGTTTCAGGAGTCGCTTGCCGGTTCAATACTTTATGACCTACGCCCTTGCGTCTTTAGACCTACCTCGGGTGCCAATCCACACAGTCAATATCGCCGTGATGAGGTTGAGTCCCAGAAAACTGATTGTGCCATAGACGACAGCATCATGTATCCTCTCTTCCCGGGGGCCACACTCGTGAGGCCTGTCAGTCACGCTCATGACAATGATGAGGGACAGCAGGACAGCCAGCGCAATCCAGCCCAGTACAATGCCCGTGAATGGCAGGGCGTCCGAGGCCAAATGCCTGTGTTAGTGGAGGCAAGGGAGCTGATCGGTGGTGACGTCATCTCAAAACCCGCCACAAAGGAGTCTCTATCGCGTGTGGCTTGGATGCCTCGTTTATACAATGCAAGCCTAGTATCATGCCCTCATCTATCCTTACCATCGGTGGCGGTACAGCGTCAGGGCCGGCATGGCACCATTCACCGGGCCTTGCAAGGCGGGTGTGCGGGTGGGCGCGGCTACCTCTGCCACTTGGAGCAGCTGCACAAGAACACGTATTATGAGCACTACCCAAAACAATTCGCTCGTGGCCAATGCAAACGGGCAGCATGCGCGCGCGTAGTACTCCCAATGTTGCCGAAACGAGGAAGGCAGGGACCCAGGTGGTAGCCGCCCGTACGGGCGCCTCAATGTCGGTACCGAGATTCGGTGCTCACATCACCAGAGTGTGATGGCGGGTCACGGCCATCATCAAAATTTGATCGGAAGCTTACGGCTTCCAAGACGTCATCATCGCTCCTGATCGCATGGCAGAGCTCTTCATAACTGCCTTCGGGGGGTTCCAGGGAGTGAGCCGAAACCCCACAGAAGACCTGTTGGAGGACGTCGTCGGTCGCTGCAAGGACAGCAAGACCAACGGTGCGAAGCGCAAGCATTTCATGTATACTTCTGTGTGAGGCCAGGCCGTACTTTTGCTCCTCCCTCCAAGCCTGCTTCCCCCCGAGCTCCCAGACTTGTGGAAGTTGGTCGGGCACACAGTGCTGCCCGTGGCAGCCAAGGAGGTGGAGACCTGGCTTAAGGACACGCTGTATGGAAAGATACTGAGCAACAACTACTCTCACCCTGTTGTTGTGAGATCCCGGTTGGGGATTATGTTTTCAGGGACGATAAGGATGATTCCTTCAGGCTCTGATTCACCTTGGTATCTGCTAGACATCTTGCATGGCTTGGAGGACTGAGGGTCTAGTTTCTCTGGATCAGTACGTTAACCATTCTTCCTGAGCAGGCACACACTCGTGTTATGCCTATCCCAACCTGCCTCTGCGCAAGTCTCAAGCCCCCTTCCTCTCACCCTCCCATCGGAAAAGGTGCACATGGGAGTGGACAAGGAGGCCACAGAGTACCGGCTCGAGACGTACGCCGCAAATGAGGCCAGCTTCAGGTGCCCCGACCAGGCCGGTTGGCAGCCCAGCCAGGAGTCTATCGACGACTCCCATCCCTTTGCCAGCAAGCTTCTTACGGACCTGCCCGTCAGCGTCATCGCAGGTTCGGTGGCGGAGGGAGCTGTGGTGGAGAGTTGGAGCGGGTGGGGGGTGCATTGCAAGGAGCGCAGGCAGCCCGAACTGGATTTGAAACTGTGCAACCGTCTGAGCGCATTCAGGCTCTACAATCCTGCGACATTTCATGAAGTGCCTGGGTCCTTCACTCCCCACCTCGGGCCCCCCTCCCCCTCCCCCCGGTCAAAAAGTATCGACCCCTCTTCCCCCCACCGCTTACAACTCCTTCAGGTCTGCTGAAGGCCCAGGGCCTGCCCGTGGAGCAGTCCTTTGACGCCGGGCGGTTCGTTTGCAACTGGACCTACTACCATTCCCTGCGCCTGGCGCTGGAGACGCGGCCCCGCGTCCACGTCGTCTTCGTGCACGTCCCCCCCCTTGCCGTGATGCCGCTGGAGGAGCAGAAGGAGGTGATGTGGCACGTGCTGGCGGAGGTGGCGGGCGCGGTGGTGGGCGGGCCGGAGAAGGGCGGCGTCGAGGACGCGCTGGGCGGGGTGGACGCGCGGCGGTTGCCCTCGCTGCTGCGCGCGCTGCGCAGGTGATGTGTGCCGGGGGACTGTGGGGCTCCACCGCCGCAACGGACCCCCCCTGGCATGCACCTGCCTGTGGAGTGTCGCTTGTATGTATTGTACAGTTGCATGGTAGCCCGGAGGCAGGGCAAGCACATTCTGCAGAGGAGGGAACCCTGCAAGAAAGTATGTCTGGGCGAGAAAGGGAACAGTGTTTGAATGGGCCAGTGCAGGGCCTGGATACGCTACAATTATTATTTGAAGAAAACATGAATTTGATGTTGGCACGGCATCACTATTGTGGTCAGGTCGAGGGGTGGTGCTGAGCAGGCCAGAAGAGGGCGGATGGCCTGCGCTGAGAGGGCCTCCAGGCCCCAGACTGGAACAGGAGCGGGGCCGCATGGCCAGGCGCCGGGTCGGCAAGCCTGGGCGCCCCACCACCACCTCCTTCCACCCCGTCTCCGCATCTCAGTCGGCGCTGTGCTGGCGACACCCGCTGGGCCCAAAGTGCGTGGCGCCCTCCCCGCGGCGCAGGAGCAGGCGGCGGCAGAGGTAGCAGAAGTGGCTGGTGCAGGACCAGCACAGCATGTGGTTGTTGCCGCCTGCAGGAAGGGGGGGGGCGCGGAGCGCGGGGAGTCATTGTGATGGTCGGGCAGCTTGCTGGGGCCCTCTTCTTGATCATACACATCAAAGGCGACCCCCACCCCCCCCCCACACACACAAAAGAACAACCAAAAACCAACCAATGCCATCCCCTGCTCACCCTGCTTCTCGATGAACTGCCCGCACTGGGGGCAGGGCGCGATGCCCGGCCTGCCCGGCCGCGCGCGCCGGGGCCTGGGGCCCTGCCCCCGCCCGGGATCATGGGGCCCCTGCCCCACGCCTTCCCCCCCGCCCTGCTCGGCGCGGTGCACGGCGACGCGCGCTTCCCAGTCCTCCTCCCAGCGCAGGATCTCGGCCTCGTCAAAGAGCACGCAGAAGCCGTCACCAAAGTGGCGGTAGCCCGAGATGGCGCGGCCGCAGCGGTAGCAGAAGAAGGCGCCGCAGGCGCCGCAGGTCATCTTGTTGCAGCCCTCGTCGCGCTGGCAGGCCACGCCGCAGCGCGGGCAGGGCTTGGTGTCGCGCGCCAGCAGCGCCGCGGTGGCCGCCTCCTGCTCGGCGCGGCGCAGCGCCTCGCGCGCCGCGGCGCCGCCGCCCTCCGCCTTGGCGCGCAGCATGGCCAGGCGCGTCTGCGCGCTGACGCAGGCGCTGCCCGGGTGCCACCCCTCGCCGCACAGCGCGCAGAAGACAAAGAGGCAGCGCGCGCAGCGCGCGCAGGCGTCCTCGTCCTCCAGGCACACCCCCGTGCAGCGCGGGCAGCGCGCGGCGTCGGGCATGGCCGCCAGCGCGCGGTCCAGCGTCAGCGCCTCCCAGCGCGCGTGGAGGTCGGCGGGGAGCAGCGCGCGGAGCGCACCCGGGTCCAGCGCCACGCCGCAGCCGGGCTGGGGGCAGCGCAGCGCGCCCAGCGCGCCCTCGCGCACCGCCAGCTCCGCCGCGGCGCCCAGGCACGGCGAGCAGAAGGCGTGGCCGCAGGCGAGGCGGCTGAAGGCGGGGCCGGGCAGGTCCTCCAGGCAGATGCCACAGGGGTGGGAGACGGCCAGCCAGGCGCGCGCGCGGCACCCCGCGTCGTGCCTGCGGTTGTTTTGCGAGTTTTGGGAGGGTGTTCAAGTGGGTTTGGGATGGACGAGGGAGGTGGCGCTGGCTGGGCATGCACACCTGGGCGAGAGGGGGCACTGGCCCACGGCCCGCGGCGCCTCGGCCCGAAAGCTGCACAGGGGAGCACACGAGGCGGGGCTGCCTATACCATCGGGCAGCTGGCATGCACCTCTCCTCTGTCCCCCCATCCCCCAAAAAGAAAGGCAACGTTTCTAGCCAGCCCCCTCGCCTCACCTCAGCAGGTTGGCCAGCAGCGTCTGCGCCTCGTCCTCGTCGCGCACCTGCAGCCTGAGGCGCCCCGGACCCCGCGCCCATCCGACTCCAGGACTCCCTCGCGCAGCCACTCCGCCCAGGCGTAGCCCGCCGGCTGGGTGGCCAGGTCGGCATGCCACAGGGCCTCCAGCGCCGCGGCCAGCTTGGCCGCCAGCGGTGCGGCGAGCCAGGACGCCTCCAGCGCCAGCCGGGGCGGGGCGAGGCCGGGGTAGGCCTCGTGCAGGGTCAGGCGCAGTACCAGGGGGGGTAAGTACTGGATGCGGGGGGGGGGGGCGTCGGCGGATGGGGGGGGGCTGCTGGGCCCCTCCCCGGCC
>NW_011934241.1:422695-435071 GCF_000733215.1 Auxenochlorella protothecoides
CGCACCTGCAGCCTGAGCGCCCCGGACCCCGCGCCCATCCGATCCAGGACTCCCTCGCGCAGCCACTCCGCCCAGGCGTAGCCCGCCGGCTGGGTGGCCAGGTCGGCATGCCACAGGGCCTCCAGCGCCGCGGCCAGCTTGGCCGCCAGCGGTGCGGCGAGCCAGGACGCCTCCAGCGCCAGCCGGGGCGGGGCGAGGCCGGGGTAGGCCTCGTGCAGGGTCAGGCGCAGTCCCAGGGGGGGTAAGTACTGGATGCGGGGGGGGGGTCGTCGGCGGATGGGGAGGAGCTGCTGGGCCCCTCCCCGGCCTCCACGCAGAGGGGGAGGCCGGGCGCGGGCAGGGACAGGTCGAGGGTGACGGCGCAGGCCAGGGACCAGGTGGCACCGGGGCCCGGGTCCTCCATCTGCATCAGCTCCTCCAAGCTGAGCCCATGGGTGCACGCGGCGTCACCCCACCCAGGGCGGGTGAGAGACTGCACCCGGAAGTCGGTGCCATAAATGGCGTCCAGGGCCTGCACCTCATCCACCACCTCCCGCCAGTTGGAAGGCGAGAACATCGTCACCCGGATTTATTCTTGGCTTCGCCGGTTCTTTCTCGGGGCAGTCGGCGGAGGGCGCCCCAGGTCCGCATCCTGTCGGGGGAGGGGGAGGCGAACCGGGTGTGGGGCGTCGCACATGAAGGGCACCACCATGCTCGCAGCCCCTCACCACATTTCCACACCGCGCGCGCACCTCTTCAGTTGTTCGGAGCAGATGATGTACCCCACTGCCAGCAGGGAACAGGCTAGGAGCACGAGAATGGCATAGAGAGGGAGCGCAGTGGCGTAGTGGGCGGACGGAAAGTACGCGAACACGGGCTGGTCCTTGTCCACAAACGGCTGTGGAGTGTGGGGAGAGATGCTCGTCGATGCCGGAATACCAGAGGTAAAGTTGCATGGCCGAAATGGTGATGCATCCCATGGCTCACTGTCAGCAGGATCCAGACGGTGTAGTACGCATAGCCAGCCAGCAGGAGGAGGAGCAGCGACCAGGACAGGAGTCGCTGTCCCATACTCTTCATGGCCTGTGCAAGCCTCGCATTGTTTTCAAGCTGGGGACGAGAGGGAATATGGATCGGTTCGCTGCTGTCAGGTGGCCTAGTGGGGCAGGTGGGGAGGCCCCGCGTCGTCAGCGTTGATGACACCGCTTGCCTGCCCGACGGGCCGACTTGCCCATGGTCCGGTGACTCGTCATCCCCCCCTCCCACAACTGCCTCGCACCGCCCACTCTACCTTCACAATTAGGATACTCGATAAGAACATCGCAAATTTCAGGCAGTGTGGGGGAGGGGGGCACCAGATCGGTCAAGGAGCGGGAGTAATTGGGTCAAGCTCGTCCCAGGGAGCACCCCCACGATTCAAGCGTGGGGCCAGAAGGGGAAGCAAGCTTATAGCAACATGTAAATCATGCCAGAAGGGCACGGGAATGAAAGGATGGGGATCGTGGGAGGGGCGCAGGGCCACACAAACATGTACAGTACAGGGCGAGGCGGGCCATGGGGCACGCGCTGACTCAGACTGCGCCGTGTCTGGCATGGCCTCACCACCACCGCCGCGCATCAGAGGATATCAGTGGGTGTGAGTATATGACGGGTGCACAATTCACGCGTGGCCAGAGAGATCTCGCTCCAGGGGCTGCCGCCCGGCCTGCCCGAGCCGCCGCACGCCGTGCCACTCCAGGCTCCAGCGCAGCGCCGACCTCCGGGTCAGCACCGCCTGCGGCCAGGGCAGGCGGGCGCGCAGGGCATCCAGGGCGGCGTCGGCTGCCTCCGACCCCTTGTTGGCCACGCGGCGGGACAGGCGGCGCGCCGCCCTCAGGGCCAACGGCGACTGGGAGTGGGCGCCCGTCGCCAGCTCCATGCCCAGGCTGCAGGCGTCTGACAGGGTGACGTATTCCACGGTGTCGGGCAGCTTGGGCACCAGGCGGGACACCGTGTGCGCCCAGGCGTCCTCCAGCGTCACGTACTCGACGCCGGCGGGCGGGGCCTCGGTCGGGCCGTCGTGCATGGGCGTGGGTGGCCTTG
Source organism: Auxenochlorella protothecoides (assembly GCF_000733215.1). NCBI lineage: Eukaryota > Viridiplantae > Chlorophyta > Trebouxiophyceae > Chlorellales > Chlorellaceae > Auxenochlorella > Auxenochlorella protothecoides. Next base: position 424,757 of record NW_011934241.1, read on the forward strand.
TAGAGGCCGCTGACGCATGCTCCAACCCCGCGGCAGGGGCTGTGGAAGCTGAGGGAGCCGCTGGACCCGCGCCATGAATGGTGTGTGGGATTGGGGGGAAGGCCGCCGGGATCGGGGACCCGGAGCCACGGACCGGGCCATGCTCCGACATGGGCAGGTGCCCGCTCGAACCGAGCGCATGGGCCACCCCCAGCCACAGGTCGCCCTCCTCCCGTCTGCAGCGCCGGATCATGCGATGAAACTTAGGCACTACAGACTCAAGGACTTCCCGGTCTTCCTCGGCCTCCCACTCCTGTGCAGAGGAGGGTGGGGAGGGTGGGGGGGAAAGGTCAAACATGGACCCAGCCCTCCGATCGGTAAGCCCACCGCTCGCGCGTGAGGTGGCGCAAAATGTACAGTGGCATGTACTCAGTCACATCGCGCACCTTGAGTTGGGCGGCTGCAAGCTGTCGGACCCTCCATAATGAATGGAGGGTGTCCAGCACCACGGCAACGGGGAACGCCAATTGCACCACCCCTTTCAGGCGATGTACGAGGCGCAGGTCCATGGGCCACCCTGTGAAGTTACAACCGGCATGGTGTGCGGCCATGGGAGCCTTGTAGCTCCCGTCAGCCTTACAGGCGGGCGGGGTGCGGGTGGGGAGGGCCCAGCATCCACCGTGATCGAGCTCGGTGGTGGGCTCAGCACGCGGCTCATGGACGGCCCTGAACGCGCCACTCCCTCCCAATGTGAGGAGCGATGACAACAAGTCTGCATGAATGGACCCAACCATTCCTTTATATCGACTGGGATCCATCGACACCTTTTTGTTCCCAGGTGGAGACTCACCTTCAGGTCCTCGCTGGAGCGGTGTTTTGCATCCGGAAGGGTCCAGGCCCCGCATCACTTTCTCCCGCGCTTGGCTGTCTTCCCCGTGACCCAAAAGCATGGCCATGCTCGCCGCAGCAAAGAAGGCCGGGGTCCTGGGCGGCCTGGCCGTGGCCTCGGGTCTCGGGACCGTGGCCTACTGTGAGCCTGACAGCAAGTACTTTGATCCCGAGGCCCTGGAGAGAGGTGCCAAGGCCTTACGGGAGATCAACCAGTCCCCCTATGCGAAAAAGGTGGGCCTGGGTATGTTGGGCCGCGTGGGAATGGCGTCACGGTCAGGAACGCACCTTGCATCACATTGATGTTTGCCTTGCAGTCGTGGGCACTGTCATTCAGAACCATCATCAGATCTGTCTGCAAGACCTCCCCTGTGGCGCCGCCCGAAGTCCACCCATCCATGCTCCTCGCCCCTCCCATGCCACAGGTGTTTGAGCAAATCAAGGCTCAGGAGGCCACGAAGCAGGCGGAGCTGAAGGCCAAGGAGGCAGAGTTCAAGGCCGAGGCCGAGAAGGCCTCCATCGTGAGCGATGGGGCTTTGTGGGGATGGCATTGGTTTGGTGAGGGTTCCTTCGCTGCTCACGTGGAGCCTGTGTTTTCTGCAGAGCCCCTGCGCACTGTCGCTGCTGCGATAGATCTGGCCCCGACCTTGCTGTTTGGCACCCGGGCACCCCCTCCCTGACACCCCCCCAACACCCCCCCTCCTCCACATCATCGCAGCAACACGAGCGGGTGCGGTGGGAGGAGCAGCGCAAGGCCATGCAGCAGGACTCGCAGCAGAAGGCCCAGCTGGCACAGTACCAGGACGAGCTGGCGCGGAAGCGCGCCGAGGCGGAGCACGAGAAGCAGCGCGCGCGTAACGCGGAGTTGGTGGCGCTGCAGGACGAGTCGCACCGGCGCCAGGAGGCGGAGCGCGCGCAGATCGCGGCCCAGATCGAGGCGGAGCGCCGCGCGACCGAGGCCTACAAGGCGGGGCTGGAGAAGGAGGTGCAGCGCGAGCGCGCTCTGGCGGAGGCGGAGGGGCGCACCGCGGAGCGCCGCGCCAACGCCGACCTGTACCGCAGCGAGCTGGCGCAGAAGCTGGAGGAGGAGCGGCGGCGCCTGGTGGAGGGCATCAACACCGTGTTTGGCAACCTGGGCGCCGCGGCGGCGGGCCTGCTGGGCGACCGCGACCGCCTGCTGGCCGCGGTGGGCGGCGCCAGCCTGCTAGCGCTGGGTGTGTACGGCGCGCGGGAGGGCACGCGCGTGGCGGGCAAGGCGGTGGACCGCTGGTTTGGCACGCCGCGCCTGGTCCGCGAGACCTCGCGCCGCCCGCTGCTGGGCCTGCGCGCCGCGCCGGGGTCCAAGTCCGCCGAGGCCGTGCGCCGCGACTTCTCCGACATCGTGCTGGAGCCGCGGCTGCAGGACCACGTGCGCGCGCTGGCGGCGGTGACCGCCAACACCAAGCGCCACGGCGCGCCCTTCCGCCACATGCTCTTCTACGGGCCCCCCGGTACGGGCAAGACTCTGGCCGCCAAGCGCCTGGCCCGCACCTCCGGCCTGGACTACGCCATCCTGTCCGGCGGAGACGTCGCCCCCCTCGGCGGCGGCGCCGTCACCCAGATCCACGACACCTTTGACTGGGCGGAGCGCTCTGGCAAGGGCCTGCTCCTCTTCATCGACGAGGCGGATGCCTTCCTCTGTGAGTGCCAGGGTGTTGTTGTTTTCTTCTTTACTTGGAGCGTGGGGTGTGTGGGGAGGATCCCCTGCTGCGGGGCTAGAATCACCCGGGCACCCGCACCTCTGCATCCTCTGCACCTCGCTGGCCTCACTCCATCTCGTGGGCACAGCCCCCATCGCTCCCATGCGGACACCCCATTGGGCGCCCAGCCCCTCCCCTTCCTCTCGACAGTGACCCCCCTCCTCCTTCTGCTCACCTCTCGGGTCCCCCCCCCCTAACCCCGCCTCCACTCACGCAGCCCGCCGCGGTGCGGGGATGAGCGAAGGCATGCGCGGCGCGCTGAACGCCATGCTCTTCCGCACCGGCGACCAGTCCCGCGACTTTGTCGTGGTCCTGGCCACCAACCGCCCCGCAGACCTGGACCCCGCCGTCATCGACCGCATGGACGAGGCACTGGAGTTCGCGCTGCCCGCCGCCGGCGAGCGGCGGCGCATCCTGGACATCTACTTTGACCGCTACATCCTCAAGGCGGGCACTGCGCAGGGCGGCGCGGGGGCTGGCAGCAACACCGGGGTGTTTGCGAGGCTGGGAGCCTGGTTCAGGTGAGCTGGCGTCGTTGGTGTGTGGGTGTGGAGGGGGAAAAGGGGTTGGGTGCATGTGTTGGGTCATGGTGTGTCCGGCACGCTGCCGATGAAATGAGAGGCCTGCACCACGCGTCTTGGACCCCCCATCACACCCCCCACAACACCACCGCGCGCGCGCAGGGGCCGCGGAGATGTGGACCGCATCGCCGTCAAGGGCGTGGACGGCGCGCTGCTGGACGAGGCGGCGGCCGCCACCGAGGGCTTCTCCGGGCGCGAGCTGGCCAAGTTCATGGCCTCGGTGCAGGCGGCGGTCTACGGCTCTAAGGACGCCGTGCTGGACGCGCCCATGTTCCGCCGCCTGCTGGACATGAAGGTGGGGGAGCACGCGCAGCGCCGTGCCTTCATGGCGCCCGAGCTGTGAGGCGAGGGAGGTTCTCCCCGCTGTGCTCTCGTGGCTCCTCCCTGCTGTGCCCTCAGGGTCGACAACTATGTGACTTACAACATGCACAGTCTGTGAGCGAGTTGAGAGCCAGAGGTGCCTGCATCGAGCAGCAGATGATGTGGGCACAAAGGCTTTGCGCGGGTTTGGATGGAGTGGACGGGTGGGGGTGATGATTGATAATCGTAGGTGTGGGTATGTATGATTGGGGGTGGTTGGAGTGTTGAGTTGTGTGGTTGGGGGTGGGTTTAAGACGCAAAGCGTCAACTAAAAATTCTTAATGTGGCGTTGTGTCGAAGATACGCGGTGCGATTCAGTAAAAGGCGGAATTGCAACTCGTTCGTATCTACGACGCCATACCAGTACTTGCGCCGTCCGACCCATATGTTGCAGGCCTCGCGTCGCGATGTCAACATCCGATTATGGGTTGGACCGAGGAACCTGGTGAAGGCACCGACCACGCACATTTGCGCACTCGCACCACATCTCACTTATAATCACAGCCCATCAACCTCACAGCATCCATTGTGTCAGCTCATCGATCGGTCCTTGGCGATCCACCCACATGGCCATCCTCCGGCACTCGGAGTGATGCAAGCCGCTCACCAATCCGATTGAATGCTCACAAGATCTGTGCTTAAGTCTGACTGATACACTCCCTGTGTGCTTGTCAGGCGATGGAGGTGCGGTCCTGTGCTCACGATGCCATCTTTCGAACCTTTACCCGCTGCGGCGAGGACCCACTGACACTGCTGGTGGATCTCCGGCCAGCCAAGGAATTCCTCAAGCGCCACATCGCACTGTCCTACTGCATCCGACTAACATCGAATGGCCAGGCCCTGGTTGGTGAGCGCTACGGCAGAAAGGGGAATTGTAACAGAGTATCAGCAATGTGTGTGCAGCTGAATGGCTCGTGGCAATGATCAATGAACCTGCACAGGAAAAATCACAGCTCCCCCGCAGACTATAGCAAGAACGAGTATGACGTCAAGTGGAGCACTGGGTGCTGGTGGGACAAACCAGTGATCCTCTTTGGGCCACCAGCGCTGCGAAAGGACCACCCTGTGGTCGCCTTCCTGGCCAAGGAAGGCCGAGCCAGGAGCCTGCAATACTTCCCGCACGGGTGAGGCCGAGGTTGAGGGACCGTGAGGGTGATTGATTGCTGAGGAGGACAGGCCCGCAGCCCCAAGTGGGCAAGCGTGTGCTCTGCATTCTGCCGGGCTGGATGACAAGTGGCCTGCGGAGGGCTTCAAGGCATAGTATCCTGCCCAAAGGCTGCTCTCCCACTCATCATGCAATGCTCCAGATTTGGTGATCTGGCAGAGGCGTACCCCTACCTGACGACTGCCTCTGTCAGGCCCAGCTCCAGCCGAAGGTACTGGTGTGGCTGGTCGCGCGCTCAGGGGCTGCTCCAGGCCCCATACTGCCATGGACCACTCTAAGGCATCATGGATGGTGGCGCTGTGGTGCAGGCCCCCCCTCATGCGCTCTTGTCTCCCTGCAGGTATCCCTCCCTGATTGAGCCGGGGCTTTACCTGGGGGACTGGGCATCTGCCGAGGCCACCGACAGGCTGCAGGAGCTGGGAGTGCGGAGGTGGGTGGCGGCTGCAAGGTCCTGGATGCCTGGGAGCTCAGAGGGATGAAGGGCGCGGGGGTGAACACGGCAAGCATTGAATGGTGCACCTGGGGGGGTTGCATGCATGCACATCGTAGGCCCTGCCTCTCCTGCACCCTCCCACCCCCCACCTCACTCCCCTCGCACAGCATCGTCACGATCCACAACAACCCCGAGAACCTGGCCGTGGCGGCCGGCACCTCCCGCCTGGCCATCCAGCTTGCGGACGTGACGACGGCCGACCCCGCGCCCTGGTTCGACCCCGTGGCAGACTTCATCGCCGGGGCCCGGGCCGGGGGCGGCGCCGTGCTCGTGCACTGCGGCGCGGGGGTCTCGCGCTCCGCGACCCTGGTCATCGCACACCTCATGCGCTCGCGGGGTTGGTCGGCGGAGCGAGCGCTGGCGCACGTGACAGCCGCCCGCTCCGTGGCGGCGCCCAACGATGGCTTCTGGCGCGCTTTGTGCGCGCTGGAGTCGCGCCTTGGCCTGGCGCAGCGCAGCGATCCTGACAAGTTTGCGGGGTCCAGGGGCGCGGACGCCGGGGACGAGCCGGCGGCTGCGCCGGCGCGGGGGGCGGGCAGCGGCGTCGGGGGGGCACGCGGGCCACCTTTGTGCCCGCAGGCTCCCCGCCCAAAGGGGGAGGGGACTTGAGGTATAGGTGTGGGAGGGCAGAGGAGAGGAGAGGGGGCGGGGAGCGCAGAGACAGGAGCAGAGACAGGAGGAATGGGTCTCGGAGTCCAAGGAGCAGGAGATCCCGGAGTCCCAGGAGCAGAAGATCCTGGAGCCCGAAGTCAGGGAGGTCTAGGAGCAGGAGCCGGGAGGGCCGCGGGAGTGGGAGGAGGCGGGAGCAGGGTCGGCGGGAGGAGTCGCCAGATGCCAGACACCCAGCGCATGAGCCTGTTGTTGACCCTGCGCTCGGACCCTCGCTATCGATACTGCTGACAGTGCTGCGCGATGACGAGACCCTGGGGACGCTGACAGTCGACCTTCCAGCCCCGGGCCAGGTCTGCACCTTTGGGCGGATGCCCAGCTGCGACGTCCCCTTGGAGCATCCGTCCATATCGCGCGCGCATGCCCAGATCACCCTGGAAGGCGGCTCACGAGCGATGCTGACAGACCTCGGATCGGGTAGGCATGCGGAGGGTGGGCGACATTTCTGCGAGGATTTGCTTGGACTGCCCAGCATGCAGGCCCGCAGCTCAATTCAGACAGGGCGTGGCATCACCTTGCACCCAACTCGTTACATGGGCTCGTCCCTCCAACCATGCATCACCCAAGCCCCATCTTCCCCCCACCACCCCATGCAGCGCACGGCACAAACATCTCTGGGGTGTGGATACGCCCCAAGGTCCCTCGCCGGCTGCAGGAGGGCGATGTGATCCGGTTTGGGGCCAGCAGCCGCAGCTACCGCGTGGTCAGGCTCCCGCATGTGCCGTGAGAAAGCCCTGCCTGCTTCATCTGGCACTGTGTCTGTGGCTCACACCAACATGAAATCAGGTGCAGGGCACGCGTACACGGGTCACAGGCAGTGCTGGCAGCAGGAAGGAAGGTCTGGGCTGCTGGATTGGGAAGCCAAGCACCCGGTATGGTGACCTGTTGAGGGGCAGCATGCATTCCAAGGAATGAGAAAGGGTCACGGCGGGTTCGTTCCTGTGGGATTCTTGGGGCAGCGTTCAGGTAGCAGGGAAGCTCAGCCCCACACCTCCTATGTGTTCATTTTGACTTCACTGGGGCCCCAACTGGGGCACGTCAGCGGAGGGGAGGTAGGTCGATCCGGTCCTGGAAGCGGAGGCAAGGTTCGTTCCCGGGTGGCTTTGGGGTGAGGAAGTCGCCCCATGATCCTGGGCAGTGCCGTTGGGCCCGCTGGGGCCGCTGGGCTTGCCGGCGGAGGAGGGCTGCGCAGCGTCCGACTCCATGCCGTCGGTGCAGGGGCCGCACACAAACTTGAGGCCGTGGCGCTTGGAGTAGTCTTTGAAGGAGCCTGTCGGGGTTGGTGGTGAGAGGACGGGGTGCGGCGTTGACAGGTGGCTTCATGCGGTGCGAGCGCGCACGGAGGTGTGCATGCTTTGTGCGTGGGCAGTTGCATGCCGGAGATCAATCGATCTAGGGACTGCATCAGGCGGCGGTCTTGCCCGGGGCCCGCCGTGCCGCAAGTGACGTGCCCCGCCGGCACCGACACTCGCCAGCGAACGGGCGGCCATGGAGGTGGGCACACACCACCAAACGTCACGTGCCTCTCGGCACGCCAAGTCGCAGGCTCACAGCCCGCACCTGGGTGGGGGCGCTTGTCGCACGAGAAGTGCAGCCAGCGGTCGCAGTTGTCGCAGGAGATCCAGTCGTCCCCTGCGCCCTGCCCGCACACCAGACAGTTGCCGCTGGTGACGTCGGCGGGGTTTGCCTGCGAATGAGGGGGGCCAGGAGCATCGAGGGAAGGGGGTTGCGCCTGGGACGGTGTCGTGCGACGTTTGACAGGTCGCTGGAGGACCAGTGACAGGTGAAGCAGACCAGGCTGCCCCTGCGCCGGCCCCTGCCCATACTTGCACAAAACCACGAGAGCATGCGCCTGTTGTCAAGCCCAGATCCTTCTCACCCTGGGCCCCTCTCCTGTCCATCCCGCCCAGGTGCTCACCTGTTCGTAATCCAGGAGGCAGACCTGGTAGTGGCGCTTGAGCGCGTTCCCCACCCCCGTCAGGCGGTGGTCCTGCGTGAAGTTCCGCATGGCGGGGAACACCTGGCCCTTCCAGTTGATGCCGTTGCCCAGGGCAAAGCCGCCACGCTGGCACACCTCCCTGGGGGAAGGGGGATGGGGCGAGGGAGCAGGCTCAGCGCAGGTCACAGCCCCGCTGCGCCCACCATGGTTCCCATTGAAAATGATGCAAGCCACTGCACCGACAGTGTCCCAAACCTCTGTGGCCAGGGAGGGTTCATGGCAAGCCCAAGCAATCGCAACAGACACCCCCGACCCCTCACTTGTACAGGTTGAAGAGGTCAAGCTGCAGGGCATTCAGGACTGGGAAGAACCCGCTGGTCCGGCCCTGTGGGGGGTGGGAGGGAAGGGGTGCAGGGCGGCTGAGCAGGGCGGATCCCTCAGTGCACATGCCCACACGATGGTGGCCACGTCGGCCAGACCCGTGCGCGATGCGCCGCCACAGGAGGCAGGGGCGTGATGCAGGGCGTTGCAGCCAGGCGCCAGGCCCCTCAGGCCCGTCCCCACCGCGCAGAGCCCGGCAGCACACCTCCGCCTCACCTTGCGCTCCTTCAGGAAGGCGGAGAGGTCTGCGTAGAACTCGGCCTCCGTGCACGTCTTCAGGGGACCGCGCTGGGACCTGGGGCCGGGTGGGGACGCCGGGTCATAAAAAGTGCACGCACACACGCCTGGGTCGACGCCTGCGAGCTTCGCGCCCCGCTCGCACCCTCTGTACCATGCCACCCAGGGCCCAGCCTGCCGGACACCCCTCCCGGCCGCATCCTGTGCGCACCCCCTCGCACACCGTCCCCCCACCTTCCCTGGCACCCACCTCCAGGGTACCACCTCCACGCCGCCGGCCTGCCCGTCGCCCGAGGGCTGGGTGGCCTCGGAGTCGGCGCTTTCCTGCCCCGGCAGGGGGTCCAGTGGGGGCGGTAGCTCCACGCCCTCGCCGTTGTCGTCGTCCTCGCCAGCCCCGCTGTCCCCCTCCTCGTCCTCGTCCAGGTCGTCGCCATCACCCTCCGCCAGCACATCCTCGTCCTCCTCGTCCTCCTCCACCTCGTCGTCGTCGTCGTTCTCGCCGCCAGACGTCGCGCGGCTGGACGTGGCGGGCCGGGCGGCGCCGTTGGCGCCGGCGGCCGGGTGCGCGTCCGCGGGGCGCAGCGGCGCCGACCCGCCCGCTGCGGCCGCCGCGGCCACGGCCGCCACGCGGCGCGCCGCCGCCAGCTGCTGCGCGGCCTCGATGGGCCCCAGCGGCGCGCCGCCCGCGACGCTGGCGGGCGTGCCGCGCGGCGGGCCCAGCAGCCCCGGCCCCAGCGGCGTGTCGCTGGCGAGGTGGGAGGGCGGGGAGCCCAGGCCAGGGCCCGCCGGCGCACGGCCGGGCGTGGCGAGTGGGGCGCGCGGCGCCACGCTGCCCAGCACCGCCGTCCAGCGCGCGGCGTCGGTGGGCTCGAAGGCCGCTACCCCCGTGACCGACACCGCGGCCACGCCCACCGACATCAGGCCCCGGTACTGCTTGTCCTGCGCGCGTCGGGGAGCGCCAGGGAAGGGTGACTGGTGGGGCGAAGGGTGCAACCGTGGCAGGGGAGGTCGCCGGGCGAAGGCATGGCGCGGCTGGCAACCAGTGGGGGAGAAAGGACACACACCCCGGCCAAAAGAACGCCCTTCAACCCACCTGGCACAGGCCTTTGAGCAGGGCGACCATCCAGACCGAGGCGACGGCCAGGGCCTCGACCACGGGCGTGCCCGCCGCCACGGTGGGCGAGGCGCGCGTGGGCGGCGGCGGCGCGCCCGCCGGCGGCAGCTTCAGCTGCAGGCTGTGCGCGTCGGCCACCAGCGCGGCGCGCAGCGCGTGCGCCAGCAGCGCGCCGTCCTCCAGCACGCGGGGCGGGCCGGCGACCACCACCGTCAGCGGCGCGCGCGAGGCGGAGAGCAGCTGCACGCGCAGCGCCACGGAGCCCGGCGGCAGGTGCGGCGGCGCGCGCTCCAGGCGCGCCACGCCGGCCAGCGTCGCGCGCCGCGCCTCCACCGTCAGCAGCCCGCGCAGGGCCTCGCAAACCAGACCCAAGGCTGCGGGCGCCACCAGCGCCGGGTGCGCGGCCAGCAGCAGGCGCGCCTCCGCGTGTGGCGCCAGCACGCGAACCGCGCCGTACTCGGGCAGCGTCGTGGGGTGCGGCGCGGCTGGGTCCGCGCCCGGCGGCAGCGGCAGCGGCGGCAGCGACCCGGGGCCGGGCAGGCACGGCGAGCCGGCGGCCAGGAGCAGGGGGAGCAGGGGCGGCTCGCCGCCGGGGGCAAAGGCGTGGGCGCGCAGCGCATGGGAGGCCAGGCCAAAGGCCTCGGCCACGCTCACGCTGGGCGTGCGCAGATGCGCAAAGAAGGCGTGCGCAAAGTGCATGGCGGGCAGGGCGCGGGGGAGGGGGTGGTTGGCCCAGGTCACCACGTGCGGGATGCCACGCGAGCGGATGC
>NW_011934242.1:0-2060 GCF_000733215.1 Auxenochlorella protothecoides
TCTCCTGCTCGCTCAAGGACAGCCAGGGCGTCACGCTGCAGATCGAGACTGTCCAAGCGGATGCATCGAGGACCACATCGTTTTCCCTGGACGTAGAAGAAACAATTTTCGTTGCAGCCGCTTCTTTCACATGCTTTGCAACAACTGCCGGAGGGCAGGACTCTCCCACCGCCGTGCCGCAATAGCATTTCCAGCTTGCACCCCTTCCCTCGATACAGACTGACGCAGTGATTGTTGGTTCAGCAGGCTCCTTTCAGATACTCCTTGTCAAGTCTGCGACGCATCTTCAGTCTGAGTTTGCAGATGGTGGCCTGCCCCAAGCCTCTTTGTGCTTAGTCATGCCTGCTTGCCAATTATAAAGACTAATTCCAAGCTTTAACAAAAGCCACCATCAACCCTTCTCCCTTCGATTGATGCAAATGGGGCCGGATGCTTCTCATTGAGGCCATGAAGTAACTCCTGCTATAAAGGGACGATGCAATTGTTGAGACTGGCAGAGTTTGTGATACCTCACCGTTGAGCCTCGAATTGTGGTCGGCAGGACCCATGTCCACCGTCGACCCAGCACTCTGCTCCTTGTACCCGGCACGCCCTCGCCACAGACCAATCAGAGTCATGTCATTTTTACAGACCGGCATAGCAGGACTCCCTCGTGATGCTACATCAACTCCCATAGGCGCTCATCCCATTGCACATCAACATCTCCCGTGAAATGCGATGGACTCCCGCCGTTCCTGGACTGGATGTGCACTGGATATGCTGCGCCTCCCTCCGCCTCCAAGACTAATTCCTCCAGGCGCCGGATACAGGAAGCATTTGGAGTTCCTACATCCCCACTCACATCATCCTGTAATGAGAATGCATCTGCATTACAAAGCCAAGTTCACAGTCATTTTGTCCATCATGCAAACTGCATCGCTCTGAAATTGGCTGAGGAGGTCCTTGCGTTGGCTCTGCATCCGATGTGTTAGAGTTCATCTGGAAACAATTCTACATATTCGATTTCAGCAGTCAAGTAAGCTGTGGGACATATAGATGAGGTGTAACCCAGAGCTGTGTTGTAGGGAAAACTAGCTCCCGACTGCTATCGACGTCTTGCCTGGTTTCTCGCAAGCATTCGAAGCTGATCAGCCTTTGACCTGTGTAGGATCCACCGCTGACAAAAAACGCACATCGCTTGCTCCGATACATTCTCCAGGATTGGTGTCGATTACGTCGTCTCCCATTGAGGGGAGTTTTACCCTTAAGCACCTCAACGACCCAATACATCGTGTCTTACAATCGACTCGTGCTCTGACAAACCGTGCTCACGGCATGTTGGTGGGTCCAACTGGCACCTGCATCCGCAGTCCACGACCATTGTCCAAAACTACGAGTGCTTGTTGTCGCGGTACTGTGCAGGAGCATTACATGTACAGGAGCCTTTGTAAGCAGGTACAGAACTTCATTTCATACAATAGGGTACGCGCATTTGGCTGTCGCCGGATGCACGGCATGGTCGTAAGTGGCCTATGTGCCAAGTCACGATCATTTGCCAACCATGTATAGGCCCGCAGTACCCCAGTACGATCAGAAAGCATTCATGGCTTTCCCCACTTTCCCCAGTCCTACTTCAGGGCCACCGATCTTCGTGGCGAGTGGGGAAGCCTATGGATCTGCTCGAGGTGTCGGTGCGAGTGCCGGATCCTCCGCGGCTGCGACGAGCTCGGACACAGGCGCCATAATCACTGGCAAAGGGTCGGGAGAGGTAGGACTAGAGCCTCATACAGATGGGACATATCCTGACACCTGTCGAGGTCCTGTGCTCACAAGCTGTTGCCCTCCATGTCATCTCCAGGCATCCAGCGACGGCGCGGTGCGTGCTGAGGCGTCGGGGGCATTCAGCGGGACCGCAGGCGACCAGGAGGTCTCCTCCTCCTTCATCGGAGCCAGTCTGGCTGGAGGCAGTCCTCGCGGCGCTTTGACCGCTTCTGCTGAAGGGAGAGCCTCAGCGGACGAGGCAGGCGCTCAGGTGAGCTCTCGGCTCTAGGCTGTGAGGATTCTCGCAGACTGGCTTCCAT
>NW_011934243.1:0-3976 GCF_000733215.1 Auxenochlorella protothecoides
ATTCAGGGCTATTACTGAAGTATGAGATTGGACTGGCTTAAGGTGCTGGCCAAATGGAGCATCCTCATCCTACCAAGCCGACCCAGTCTCGACACTTGACCTGCAAGGTGAGACCAGCAAGCCTTGCCTGAGAAAAGCAAGACCGTGGTCACAACTTCTGCTTGCTCAGATGCAAGGAGTTGGCACTGCCGAATGGTGGCTCTCAATTGCCAACATGCAGGAACCTGTCGTCGTAAGGGAAGAAGACAGCAGACCCATCGTCTGTCCTATCTTTGTGAAAGCTGTAGGTACGTTGGCCAGCAATCACTTGTGGGAGCTCAATCAGATCTGGGGCTGTGTAGAAGTACAAGTGTTTGTCTGGGACTTGTTCAGGCTGAAGGCATTCGCACCGTCATGCAACCCACTGTCCCAATCGATGCTGAATGTGAGAGCACATTCAAGTAGTCCAGCAATTGTGGTAGACGCTGAGGCAAACAAGGTGACCATCCGTCATCCATATCTGTCGATGCCGAAGGTGTGGGATACGTTGGGCAATCTTGCGGACTTGATGAAGGCTTGAGTGTGTAGACTGTCAACCATCGTCCAGTCTCGATCGATGCTGAAGCCATGGGGGCCGTCAATGAATTAGATGTGTCCAGACCAATACAGCGGCGTGGAGACCGTCAAATGATCGTCCAGAATCAGGCGAAAGTGGAAGCGTGAGTATCGTCAATCCGTCGTTTAGGATCGATCGATCCGGATCCGAGATCCTCGTACAATCGAACCAGACATACGGATGTGGAATCGTCTAGAGTAATCGACAAACGAACGCGGTAGCCCTCCACTTGACTGAGATGTAGCCCAGGCAGTCGAACATCAGGATTGCTTGCAATCAAAAACCTGAATGTCAAGATCTTACATCCAGCCACGACGACATAGCCATCTAGTCACACAAAAGTACTTCTATATCTCGGCAATACACCAAACAACTACTCAAGCTTCTACCACCCCATCAACACCATTGCTGTCAGATACCAGGTTTGGACTCAAAGAGCAGTGTGAAGCTGACCATACATCCTCAACACCTTCCAGCCAAACGACCAACCAAGCTTCCTGGTTGTCACCGCCTCCAGATCAAACCAGAACTCCTGGGCATTGCTGAAGCCATGGGGGCCGTCAATGAATTAGATGTGTCCAGACCAATACAGCGGCGTGGAGACCGTCAAATGATCGTCCAGAACCAGGCGAAAGTGGAAGCGTGAGTATCGTCAATCCGTCGTTTAGGATCGATCGATCCGGATCCGAGGTCCTCGTATAATCGAACCAGACATACGCATGTGGAGTCGACTGGAGTAATCAACAAATGAACGCGGTAGCCCTCCACTTGACTGAGATGTAGCCCAGGCAGTCGAACATCAGGATTGCTTGCAATCAACAACCTGAATGTTAAGATGTCACATCCAACAACGACCAAATAGCCATTTAGTCACACAAAAGTACTTCCATATCTCGGCAATGCACCAAACAACTACTCGAGCTTCAACCACCCCATCAACGCCATTGCTGTCAGATACCAGGTTTGGACTCAATGAGCAAGGTGAAGCTGACCATACATCCTCAACACCTTCCAGCCAAGCGACCAACCAAGCTTCCTGGTTGTCACCGCCTCCAGATCAAACCAGTACTCCTGGGCATTCGGCCTCCAGATGGAAGACTCACCGAAATCACTGCTCCGAGTTCAGACAGTCCCTGATTGCGGATGGACTGGGTGGGAAGCTGTAGTTTTGATGCAAGAGGGAGAATTTTCGTGTGCCTAAGACATCACTGAAGTCGCCAGAGTGTGTGTCTGTACAGGTATGGGCGGGCGGGTGAACAGAAGTGGGGAGAACGTGTAGGGATGAAGCTTCCTCTGATGGCGTGGAGGGGAGATTGATTGGTCTGATGCCGCCTGACCGCCCATCGATAAACGAACGAGAAAGATAATGCTCGGAATCGGAAGGTTGAAGTCTTGTTGCATCCCTAGTGCATCCGTGCTCTCATTCCAGATTGTCTCCAGCATACTTGGCATCGTTCACAACACCATCACAGAGACGATGTTGACTGTTGTGGTGCAGCTCGGCATGCGGCTCTCCAGGTGACTCTGCACAGCACTGACACATGTCTGCAGGAGTGACTAGAGCAAGCTACATGCATGCACACAAGACAGCACACAGTGTCTACTAATCTTGATTCTTTAGCACTCCATGATGTCATGTCGCCAACCCAATGTGCAGGGTGGCACAACTTCTCTAGACTGCTCCTCCTACATGTCGACACAACAAATGTGCGGAAATGTCTGGATTGCAAATGTCAGCAGAGTGCATCTTCACGTCTGGCAAGGTCGCATGAAGACATACAAGGGAAGCGGAAACGGTGGGGCTGGATGGCAGGAAGTGTCACTATGGGATGCCGATGCCTGGGAGTACTTTGCATGCAGGTTCACTGGCAGCAGATGCAAAGCCAAGGCCAAGTCCAGGGAAGAGTGTCTCACAAAGCATGCCAAAGGAGATGAAAGGATGCAATGTCTTTGTTCGTTCTGACATGCATGTGTAAATGTGCTCCTGCATCCCTGCTCATGATGGAAGCCAGTGTGGGCATGGGCGTCAACAATGCCCACAGCTTGAAACTCAGACTTCCCGACCCCATGTAGACAGATTCCCTGTCCCATATATGCTGCTGTGCATCTGTTACAGTATCCTCCAGGTGTGAATTACAAGTGGAAACGAGAAAGGACTGGAAAGACACCAGCGGTGTGCAGGGTGGCTGACCTGCTCGGAGCAGTCTTCCAGCAGTGGCCGCCATCGGCAGCTGTATGGGTCTCACAGCACCATCAATGCAGATGAGTCGCAGCAGTCACCCCAGAAAGTGCAATTCCAGCACACTCCAAGCATCGTCCGAGGCTACATGCAGGGTGCGTGGGCGGTGGGTGTGGTGGTGCGGCCTGCCATTGCCAGTCCTGCGGGAGCAAAGCGATGGCAGCTGGTAGATGTGCAGCAGCCATCCCGCAGCACCTCCTGGCCGCCATCAGCCCCAGTCACCAAACCTCTGTGTCACTCCACTCGCATCTTCAGGACAAGGCTGAGGTCGGCACCCCAGGCGCCCAGCTCGCTCAGTGCTACGGGCTTGGTGGGTCCCTCCACAGCACCTGCTGTCTCTGGCAAAGGTGCAGCCTTGCCGTGCGCGACTCCATCGACCTGACTCGTTGCAGGCTTTTGGTTGTCTCTAGAGGATATAGGAAGGGCAGATGGCTGAGTGCAGCATGATGCGCCGTGGAGCAGAGAACCCACGCGCGACGGCTGCAGGCCCTGCAGATTTGAGGATGCAAGGATCAGCTCGGGGATGTTGAGTCTGGCAGAGACTGGAACTTCCTGCAGCCAGACCAGCAATCATGACGCCTCCAAGCCCCTAGCACCTACATCACCAAGTAGTACCCTTCCAAACACGCACAGTCTTCCAGAGCTCTCCGTCACCCTCACCGTCTTCCACGGCATCCTCAAAGGCCAGCGACCCGCCTAGAAGCATCCGCGCCATTGCATGCAGCGCCTGGCGCAGCGTGGGATCCTGCGTGGCGCTCGCCGTGCAGATCAGCTCCAAGATGCACTCAGATTGCAGAGGCCCCTCACCTCCATCTAGCCCAGACGACAAAGAGGCACTCAGCATCGGCCCGGCACGCAGCAGAGAGCTGGCCAATACTGCGTTAGCATCGACGCTCCTTGCCGCCTGCAGAGCGCGCAGCGCACTCATCGCCGTGGCAGTAGGCCCACGCGCAGCAAGCTCTGAGCGGAGGCGGGTGGTAGAGGCTGACGTGGCCAGCTCCAGAGACACGCTGCCATCTGCTATGATGGGTTCCAGTGCAACACGCTCGCGCTGCCAGATCTCATCGTTGGGGGATGCGCCGAGGTCAGACACGAGCATTCATAGTTCGCCTACCACTGCCTGAGCCACTGCTCCCCCGTGC
>NW_011934243.1:4228-6891 GCF_000733215.1 Auxenochlorella protothecoides
TGATGCGCCGTGGAGCAGAGAACCCATGCGCGACGGCTGCAGGCCCTGCAGACTGGAAAGTGCAAGGATCAGCTCGGGGATGTTGAGTCTGGCAGAGACTGGAACTTCCTGCAGCCAGACCAGCAATCATGACGCCTCCAAGCCCCTAGCACCTACATCACCAAGTAGTACCCTTCCAAACACGCACAGTCTTCCAGAGCTCTCCGTCACCCTCACCGTCTTCCACGGCATCCTCAAAGGCCAGCGACCCGCCTAGAAGCATCCGCGCCATTGCATGCAGCGCCTGGCGCAGCGTGGGATCCTGCGTGGCGCTCGCCGTGCAGATCAGCTCCAAGATGCACTCAGATTGCAGAGGCCCCTCACCTCCATCTAGCTAGATGCCGACCACGCACTCAGCATCGGCCCGGCACGCAGCAGAGCGCTGGTCAAGGCCGCGTTGGCATCGACGCTCCTTGCCGCCTGCAGAGCGCGCAGCGCACTCATCGCCGTGGCAGTAGGCCCACGCGCAGCAAGCTCTGAGCGGAGGCGGGTGGTAGAGGCTGACGTGGCCAGCTCCAGAGACACGCTGCCATCTGCTATGATGGGTTCCAGTGCAACACGCTCGCGCTGCCAGATCTCATCGTTGGGGGATGCGCCGAGGTCAGACACGAGCATTCATAGTTCGCCTACCACTGCCTGAGCCACTGCTCCCCCGTGCAAGGGACACACCAGCTCGTTTTGGAATGGTCGCAGCAGCAGCACCAGCACTGTGTCTGTGTATGGCGAGGGCAGCGGGAATGTGTGCCAAGGGACAGGCTTGCAAACACTGGGCGATGAGGAGCTGGTGCGCAGCGTTTAAGGGGCCGGGGCAAGCCGAAAGCCGATCACATACCACGCATCTAGGGTTGCCCTGCAGAGGCGCAGCAGGCATACAGGCTGATAGATCAGAGGCCACAGCGATCCTCCGCCTCAGTGCTGGCCATCGTTCTGGGTGACGCCATTCACCTCTGCTCACCCTGCGGCCCCACTGTCATCAAGTCAACCTCAATCCCCCGATCGCACCTCACCAAGCATTGTGCTAGGGCGATGCCGCTGCTGCAGTGGGTCACGTCCTCCTGCCGTAAAGCCAGCTCAAGATTGCTGCATTGCTGTGGTACACAATCGTAGACAAAGCCGTAGCTGATTTGCGCGGTGCCAGGGCCCAGGACCCAGCCACTGCGGTCTGCTCGTGCTTGCGGGACTGACATTCGTCCCCATACTGCCCCACAGACGCACCACTGCAAGGGTCTGAACGGCGGCAAGGAGGAGGAGGGTCTCAGCACTGGGTATTGAGCATGCCGGGGACAGGCAAGAAACGCAAGGCTTGCAGTCCAAGGGGTGTAGCCTTGACTGTGGGCAAAGTGCAGGAAGTCAGATCCTCGCCCATACCGACAGGCGACCCGACACAGACAGCCGACGCGCCACGGAGACACACATCTTGGAGCTACACGAATCTTCTTGCTCCCGCTGAGTCAAGCTTACCTAGAATTCCAAGACCTTTGACAGGGGAGATGCGCCCGCCAGCAGCCGAGCAGACGCCGCGGCACTGCCTGGCATCTGGGATGCCATCAGGTGGAAGGATGCTGAGGCCTTGAGCACACAGCCCACCCAAAGCTTGTCGCTTGCTAATAAAGCAGCTCACGCATCGCAGGCACTGATGATTGGAATGGTCCACAGGCCCAGCTCCAGTCCAATCGCAAGCCAGACTTCTGCTGGGCACACTGGGTGCAAGGCCAGCCAATGCAACGGCGGCACCAATGCAACTCGCTGCTACGCCCATGCATAAGTGACTAGTCCATTGCAGCCACAAGCAATCAGGCTTGCTGTAGGCTGGACCACACAGCCAGGGGCATTGCGTGGTCGCGTGAGGACACCAGAAGGCAACAACACCTCTGAGGGACTGTATAATGGAGGGAGTGTGAGGGTCTCTGCAATGGCATAATGCGCAGCATGGATTGCATCCCCAACTCAGATATGAAGCCATGCAGCACTGATTCAACGCCATCACACTATTTCCACCACGACGGCATCACTACGACCTGCACACCTGGGATGCTTCTCCAAGGGTGATGGCAGCGGTGGCACAGTAGCACTCATTGGGCAATCCCAGGGAGTCCAGGGAAAGGCACCGTCAGGGCATAGGCATTGCTGCACCATGCGTCCCGCTGCGGAGTCCCCCATGCGCGGTGATCACACGGCGCAAGAGGCCATGGAGTGCGCGCCTGCAGCAACCCTCAGGGCAATAAGCGTCGCCACCAGCTGCTCAAATCCTCCTGCTGGTCGGTGTCAGGTGCTCCAGCACCTGCTCAGAGGCAGTGGGCTCACATCACCCTCCGGCACCACGCGGGATGCTCAATGCGGCCCGTGCACAGAGCATGTACAAGCATGGTGAAGCGAGGTGAGCTTATGATAGGAGCAGTCACGATCCTGCCAGCGCAGGAACGCGGGTTGCCCACACAAAGGGATGGGCATGCCTTCGACCATTTGCCAAACCGGACTCGACACCCTACACAGATAGAGTACAATGATAAGACAGAAACCAAAAATGGCAATGGGGTTCCCTGACTGGATGCTGGGTCCCATCGACGATCAAGCAGCCATCCTGGGCGGTGCCCGGACGTCGGCGCGCCCTGACTCAGAGCGAT
>NW_011934243.1:7286-8969 GCF_000733215.1 Auxenochlorella protothecoides
GCACAGCCAGGGACATTGCGTGGTCGCGTGAGGACACCAGAAGGCAACAACACCTCTGAGGGACTGTATAATGTAGGGAGTGTGAGGGTCTTTGCAATGGCATGATGCGCAGCATGGATTGCATGCCCAACTCAGATATGAAGCCATGCAGCACTGATTCAACGCCATCACACTATTTCCACCATGACGGCATCACTACGACCTGCACACCTGGGATGCTTCTCCAAGGATGATGGCAGCGGTGGCACAGTAGCACTCATTGGGCAATCCCAGGGAGTCCAGGAAAAGGCACCGTCAGGGCATAGGCATTGCTGCACCATGCGTCCCGCTGCAGAGTCCGCCATGCGCGGTGATCACACGGCGCAAGCGGGCATGTTTTGCGCGACTGCAGCATCCCTCAGGGCAATAAGCGTCGCCACCAGCTGCTCAATATCCTCTTGCTGGTCGGTGTCAGGTGCTCCAGCACCTGCTCAGAGGCAGTGGGCTCACATCACCCTCCGGCACCACGCGGGATGCTCAATGCGGCCCGTGCACAGAGCATATACCAGTATGGTGAAGCAAGGTAAGCTCATGATAGGAGCAGTCACGATCCTGCCAGCGCAGGAACGCGGGTTGCCCACACAAAGGGATGGGCATGCCTTCGACCATGTGCCAAATCGGACTCGACACCCTACACAGATAGAGTACAATGATAAGACAGAAACCAAAAATGGCAATGGGGTTCCCTGACTGGATGCTGGGTCCCATCGACGATCAAGCAGCCATCCTGGGCGGTGCCCGGACGTCGGCGCGCCCTGACTCAGAGCGATCTCGACTGCGAGCTAGACATCGTGCCCAGGACGCAATCCCATCCCATTCTACTAAAAGTTATTAAATGACTACTGGAATGATAGGAACACATTGCGTGACCCAATCTCAAGGCCATCTCCCCTCGCCTCCGAGGGTGCCGCCTCGAACCCCGCTGGTGGGAGGAACACTGATCACTGATCATCCACCCCTCGTCGGCATCACTCGGACACTGAATGACTTTGATCAGCTTTGCGCACCATCGCAGAGGATGTATCGATGCCGTTGAGCCTCGAGCCTCATGACTCTCCTGCCTCCGCATCAAGGTGCTGAGGAGTCTGTGCACAGTGGCAGAGATGGTGACCTCTCACCTGCTCAAGGGGTAGCTGATGTCTTAGGCAGAGTCGTGAATCGACAGTCATGCACGCGCAACCTTATGACTGACTACCGATGCATCTGAACATGCAGACGTCAAAAACTCACTGCACCCCTCCAATGCTGCGCAGCACTGCCAAAGGTCTGAGGCAGGGACACTTGCTGGGCGGTACCCCTGTGATGCCAACCTGAGCCTCCCAAGAATTCACACATCCGTTGATAAGAACAGAGATCGATCCTGTTGGGCCAGTCACCCTGCCCCCGCCTGGTCCCCTGTCGAGGACACAGCTGCCTACGTTGAGACTGGTCTCGCCGCACAGAGCTGTGCACATTGCAGTCATCCCCACATCCCGAGTCCCTGATGTCATCCTGGGCGAGGCGCGAGCCCATGCCACCGCCTTCACTGGCAACAAGCTTGGTCCAACCAAGGTGAGGCAGCAGCTAGATTGTGAGGCAGGGCGCCAGAGGATCCTCCCGTCACCCTAGTGCCGACCGCCGCCAGCCACCCAACTTTGCAGAAAC
>NW_011934244.1:0-1252 GCF_000733215.1 Auxenochlorella protothecoides
TCGGGGGGGGGGGGGTGTTCGGTCGGCGATCTGTCGTCGGGATTTTACTAATTTAGATCCCGCGCGATCTGGGACTCCTGGAGCGTAACTCTGCCACTTGTTCCACGAAGTAAGGCACTGGGCATGGGGTGCGACATGGTTTATTGCTGTTATACTTTCACCGGTTTACATGCCCGGGGAATGGGCCTTCATGGCCCGGGCCTCGGCGTGGCGCGGCTGCCTGCCCTCCTCCACCGGTCCGGCTGTACGCGTGGCTGGGCGGGACTGGGGGTTCCCCACGCGGCCCCATCATGGTCCAGGCTGCTGTAGCTCGTCAACGTCTCAGACACGGCATGTCGCCTCCTCGACCTCGATGTGGCAGCAGGTGGGTGGCGAGGGCACGGCCCCCTTACCCCCCCCCTCTCTAAGCTTCCTCCCAGGCACCTGAGGCCGAGCTCCTCACAGGTGCTGGCGCCCAGTCCCATGGCTACCTCCCCGTTCATGCGCGCCACACGCTGCCCCATCCACCTCCCACAGGACCGCGTGCTGGCGGACGGGGCCTTCGTCCCCGCCCCCTCCCCGCCCGTCGCCTCTCCCCTCGCCCCCGCCCATGGGCGCGTGCCCTCCTTCGTCCCCGCCGCCCCCCCCGTGGCCCCCGCCGCGCTGCAGGCCTTGGAGGACTTCGTCGCGGCCCACCCCGGCGTGCTGGTGGTCACGGGGGCGGGGGTCAGCACCGAATCCCGCATCCCTGACTACCGCTCGCCCGCCGGCGCCTACAGCACCGGGTTCAAGCCCATGACGCACCAGCAGTTCATGGGCAGCGCCGCGGCGCGCGCGCGCTACTGGGCCCGCTCTTTCGCCGGCTGGTACCGCTACGCGGGCGTGCGGCCGAATGCCGCGCACGAAGGACTGGCCGCGCTGCAGCGCCGCGGCTGGCTGGGCGGCATCCTCACCCAGAACGTGGATCGCCTGCACCACGCTGCGGGGAGCGGGGACGTGCTGGAGCTACACGGCACCACCCACGCCGTACGGTGCATGGGGTGCGGGGCGGTGACGCCGCGCGTGCAGACGCAGGCTCGCCTCGCGGAGCTCAATCCCGAGGTGGACGCGCTGGCGCGAGCGCTGGCGGGGGCGGGGGAGGGCGATGAGGACCCGCCGCGGCACGGGGTGGATGGCGTCAGGAGCATCGACGACAGGGTGGGGCAGTGTGTGTGGGGGGGGGGCGGGGGCTGCGTGGGCAGGTGGGAGGGTGGGAGCTTGACGGCACTGCCAC